>NW_006239662.1:54405-107678 GCF_000226075.1 Solanum tuberosum | reverse complement strand
AAGAACACAATTCATAATGTTAGATGAAGAAATCATGAACTTACGTAAAAAGAATAATAAACCCAGAATTTCAACTTGAGTTGCAAAGCCAAAATCTTCAAACGAATGTAGAAAATCAATAATAGCTAGGGTTTCAACTTAATCTCGAAAGTCACAAGGTAAAACTAGAATAATAATGTCTAACCCCTAAAAACGAGGTTTATATGCCCTATTTATAGAAAACAAATCATAAATAAAAAGGGAAACAAATGAAGGAAAGTTTGTTTCAGGTACGCGTCTTTATTCCATGAGACTGACTTACGGACCGTCGATAGATCTACGGTCCGTAAGTCCCTTCCGTCAGCCAGGACTTAGAAAATATTTCAGCTTCCAAAAATCAGCCTCTCTGAAGCAAACGACGGACTAGCTGTACGGACCGTAGATCGATCTACGGTTCGTCAATCCCCTCCGTAGCTCCACACTTAGATTCTTCAAAAATTAGGTACTGGAACCCTTGCAGTATCAATCTACAGATCAACAGTACGGTCCGTAGATGGATCTACCGAGCGTCAATGGCCACCGTGGTTCCACACTTGGTCAGATTTCCCTGATTTGTCTTCCATACCTTGCCTGCTGATCTACGGGCCGTCTATTGACCTACGGTCCGTAGATCACCTCCGTGAATGCCCTTTTTCTGCATTTCTTTCAGCTGCCCCTATTTCCGCGTCTGAACATCTTTCCTGCAAAATATGATAAAAACACATAAAAACCAATACAAAAAGGCCCTAGACACACACAACTTGTAAGTGAAATGTATTAGAAATACCGTAAACTCACGGTATATCAGTACCCTTAATCAAACTCATCAACTTTGTAGTAGTAATGTTCTTACTATTGGTCACTTTATAATGAAATTTCTCACCTTTCTAAAGTACTTTTGTCATTTTTGCATCACGGGGGTATGCATGAGTAATTCAGCCCCGTAATCAATGCAAATTCTCTTAAGCAAAAACAAGAAGGCTTATCACTCACACAGAACAACATCTCATGCAATTTGTTTTATCATTTTCACACGTCTCAACAACATATAATGGACCATCTGTCCATTGAACTTGAAATATTCTGGAATATGTCTCAAGTGTCCAAAAAAGTACCTTTAAAGTCATTATAAATTTTTTCTTGAACTAAAAGTTTTCTAAAATCACGATAAACATCCATCCTTGTTCTCACAGAAATTTTCGCTGGAAACGATCCTAACTCATCCATCCATGTCGTTAGATTATACGGCTTACATGTGATTTCTCTTACACAAATTGGCAAGGACAGGGGATGATCATCCTCATCTCTATTATCTCGGGTATCTCTACTAATCTCCTCATCGCCACTGTCAGATTTTTCTTTACTAGATTCAACATCATAATTAGCCTGGGCACTAGTGTCCTCGGAGGTCTCAATCTCTGTCATTATATCAGAATTCGAGTTAGACTTAGCTTCTTCAACTATAATTTTTTTCTTTTTAAGATCTGGAAACTTCTTCAGCATTTCTTTCCTTATTTTTAGAAGTCTTAGGAACAGATTGTTTAATGATACCGCCTGTAGTTTTGGCCATACTGTACTATTTACAAAAACATAATTTTCATATCATAATATCGACCACTAGTCTATTAACATAGATAGAGTAATGCTAAAAAAATATGCAAGACAAGTAGCAGTTCCAACAAAACTCGATAATGCCATTGACATAAACACCATTAAAGTCGACCAAAATACAGTAAAAACCTTCAAATCAATAGGCCAGATAAACAATACAATTCAAAAATTTCTACGCATTATCCAAAACAAAACATCAGTAATTATCCCGAATAAAAAGCATGAAATAAAACGGGTGAGATTTTCAGAACTTTAAAAAAAAATCTAAACTTCGCTACACTGTCGCAATAAAAAAATCAAATAAGCTAAAACTTATTGAAAACACGATTAAACTTACTTGAGAGGAAGAATATTGAAAAAGATCCAACAGAACTTGGGGAAGAAGATTGAAAAAGATTCAACTGAACTTGGGAAAGAAGATTGATCAAAAACAGACACACTCCACTTCGTTTTTAAGGAACGATTATAGAATCTCACTTTTCTTTTTGTTTTCAATAATGGAAGATGGATGTTTTGTTAGAGAATGATCAGCTTTATGGAGGTTGATGATTCGATAAAGCAGGTTTATAGAAGACGATGAGTTCTTTGAGAACGTTCTGAGATTTTCTCAAAAAGTGTTTACCCAATATTATTAAATATTTTTTGTTAGTGAAACAATAACAAAATAACATAATTAAAAGATAACAATTGAAAAATGATATGAATAAATAGAAATCTCATCTGGCTGAGGCGCGGATAACTCGCTCTTTTTAAGGAGATTAAAATGAAGACTACCACTATTTATAATTGAGGAGTTCTTCCTACCAATTAATAGGAAGATAATGGTGTACTAAATAGAAAAGATAAATGGCCTAGGAGTTACATAGGTTACAAGGAATAATGGAGGAAGAATAATGGAGAAGTAATGGTGAAGGGCAACAAATGAACTAACATGCAGATGTTACTATATGACCATTGTTCACAAAGCAATATGCACTAATGCCTCTGGTAATTAATTGACCTTTGAGTAATTAGGCACCAATGCTATACATTGCAACAAAGCTACTAGTTACTCCAATAATCAAAAAAGAAATTGTTAATGTGGCAATTTATAGAAGTAAAATAATATAATACTAAAATGCGTACACTAACAATCCCCCACTCATTTAAATATTAGGAAAGAGATTATATCAGCTTAAGGAAGACTATTATACATAATAAAGGTGTGATCTGCATTGAACCTCCACTTAGTGAAACAATAACTTTTACTCTAGTGTCATAGTGGTCTCGAACTTGAACTATGATTGCTTAAGGAAAATAAAATATCACTAGTAACACACAATAATCAAGGTGTTGACATGAGCTTTAAAATCCAACACGTTACGGATCTGTGCTATCGCAATTGTTGGGTTTTAGATAACAGCAATTTCATGAGTGCTTTTGAGAATATGCCCAATTCTCATTGGAAGCGACCTACTTCCACACACATATGTAAAATATATCAAATGTGCTCCTATAAGTTTAACACTCCACCAATACGGGCTATGAATTTTCATTAACTGTTTTCTAAACTCGACCTTCATAAATTAATACAGGAAACACTGCACTCACATCATAGGCAGAGAATAAAAAATAGTGTATTTTTAACAACAAGTCATCATATGATTAGTTTTTCCCTTTGAACCTAGTTATAGGATCTCTAGTCCGCAGGTTGGGTTTCCTCATATAGGACTCAAGGATCTGGAGGCTTCAATCCCAACCCCCTTGATGTGCTCCAGACCTTTTCTCTCGTTAAGGCCTTAGTAAGAGGATCTGCAAGATTATCACAAGATTTGACATAATCAACATTAATGGTACCATTTGTCAATTAGTATCTTACATTACTGTGTTTCCTCTTTATAGGTCTGGATTTACCGTTGTAATGACGGTTTTGAACTCTACCAATTGCAGCGGTGCTATCACAATGAATTAAAATGGGAGGAATTGATTTTTCAAAATATGGTATTTTAAATAATAAATCTCTTAACCAATTCGCTTCCTCACTAGCTAAAGCAATTAGTTCAGCCTCCATGGTAGAGTTAGCAATTATAGTTTAGTTTTTTGATCTGCAACAAATAGTACCACCACCTAAAGTAAAGAAATAACCTGTGGTAGAACAAGAATCACCTGATAAAGTGTTCCAATCTACATCATAAAAGGCTTCAAGTACAACATGATACTTTTATAGAACAAACCACATTTTTTGTTCCAATTAAATATCTCATAACTCTTGTTAGAGTATGTCAATGTTCATTACCTAGCTTACTTGTAAACCTGCAAAGTACTCCTACTCCATATGCAATATCAAGCCTAGTGCAATCGGTCAGATATCTCAAACTTCCAATTATGGTAGCATATTCCTTTTGATTGATCACATCATTTTCACTTTCGACAGGAAATATGAGAACTCTTGAATAAAAAAGAGTTACAACATGCTTGCAATCAAGAAAGTTATTATTGTTTTTCAAAATTTTCTCAACATAATGTGACTGGTCAAGGAAATTGCCTCACAAGATCTTGTAATTTTTATTCCAAGAATATAATTTGTCTCACCAAAATCTTTTCATATCAAATTAGCTTCTAAGAATATTTTTAGCTTCATCAATAACATTCATGTTAGAGCCAAAGATCAATAAACCATCAACATATAGGGAAATAATCACATGTGGATTACTTTAAGACTTATGGTATATGTACTTATGACACTCATTTGTTTTAAAACCATTTTCAATCATGCAAGAATCAAACTTTTCATGCCATTGATTTTGTGCCCGTTTCAAGCCATATAGGGATTTAGTAAGTTTACATACTTTGCTCTCTTGGCCTGCTTCAACAAAATACTCTCATTGATCCATATAAATTTTCTCATATAAGTCTCCATTTAGAAAAGTAGTTTTTACATCTATTTGATGAATTTGCAAATAAAAAATTGCAGCCATAGCAATTAAAAATCTTATTGATGTAATTCTTGTTATCAGTGAAAAATTATCAATAAATTCTAGGCCTTCTAGTTGTTTAAAACCTTTTGCAACTAGTCTAGCCTTATATTTATCGATAGATCCATCCTGTTTTAACTTTTTTAAAGACCCAATAACCAATTGTTTTACGACCCGGTGATAAATCAACTTATTTCCAAGTTTTATTAGAAATCAGTAATTCCGTTTCATCTTTTACAACTTCTTTCCAAAAAATAAAATCATGTGAAGATAATGCTTATTTCAAAGTGAGAGGTTTATCTCCAACATTAAACACATAAAAATCAAGACCAAAATAATTTTCTTCTGTAGATCTTTTACTTATTCTTAACTCAAAATCATAATTTTTTTTATTTTTTAAAGTAGAAGTAGGAACTAGGTAGTGACAAAATATTTTGTTCAATTCTTTGACCCCTGCTATTTTTAGAATCAAAACGGAATTTATTTTCATGAAAAATAGCATCACCTGATTCAATTATAACATTATCTTCAAGATTAAAAAATCTATAGACTGTACTATTTGAAGCATAAACCAAGAAAAAGCACAAGTAGTCACTTTCTTACCCAACTTTGTAATCTTGGGATCCATTAGCCTCACAAAGGCTAGACAACCCCAAACTCTTAAATATCCCAAACTTGGCTTGTGACCTTTCCACAATTCAAAAGGTGTCAATTTAGAATTTTTACGAGGCACACAATTCAACACATAACAAGCCGTCAAAATAGCTTCACCCCATAAATTTAAAGGTGCCTGCGACTCAATAAGCATGACTTTAGTCAATTCAACTAGAGTTCTACTTTTCCTATCTGCTACACCATTAGATGAAGGAGAATAACGAGAAATAGTTTCATGAATTATTCACAATGATCTAACAAAAGAATTAAACTTATTTGACTCATATTCACAACCTCTATCACTTCTAAGTCTTTTTATTTTTCTTCCAAGCTGATTTTCAACCTCATGGCGATAAGTTTTAAAATTTCAAAAGCATCACTTTTATTTTTCATCAAGTAAACATATGTTAACTTAGAAAAATCATCAATGAAAGTGATAAAATGCCTATTACCTCCATGAGTGAAAATTCCCCCAAGTTCAGAAATATCAGTATGAACTAGTTCTAAGAAATCAATTTTTCTTTCAACTTGAAAATGAGGCAGTTTAGTGATTTTGACTTTGCTACAAGCCTCGCACTTTTCAACAATCTTTTTAACCATTGGGATCAATTCTAAACTATTCATGATTTCAACATAACGATCATTAATATAACACAAACGAGCATGCCTAAAATTGGTAGAAGAAATCATATAAACAGAAGTAGAAATTTTTTTCTTTTCCACATTCAGTTTAAACATCCCATCACAAGCATACCCCTTTCCCACAAAAATACCCTTCTTCACAATTACTTATTTATCACATTCAATAATCTGTTTAAAGCCTGCTTTATGAAGAAGAAATTAGACATCAAATTTTTCCTTATGGAAGGAGTATGGACGACATATTTCAAATTTAATACCCTTTCAGAAGTAAAAAACAATTCGACATCTCTCGTTCCAAGCACTTGAGTTGTACGAGAATCACCAAGAATGACGGTTTTGGGCTCCTCAAAATAAGTATATTTTTTAAACCAATCTTTGTCATAACAGACATGATGGTTTGCACCAAAATCAGCCCACCATCCATCAACATTCTCAACCATGTTTATGTCAGTAATCACTAGCACAAAATGTTCTTCGGTAAAGTTTCCCTGAGGGTTAGGACCACGTTTCCGGAATTCGCAAAATCGAGCAATATGCCCACTCTTGCCATAAACAAAGCACGGTCCCTTATCTTGAACTGGTTGATTTTGTGCTTGGCTATTTTCTCCATTATTTTTCTTGGGAGGTTTACCATTGTTTTTTTTTAATTTTTTCTTCTTAGGCTTTAAAGAAGTATTTTAGTGAGTTTCAGGAGTAGCATTATTTGAAGTAATTAAATTTACCTTCGTCATGATGTTGCTCTCTTTTGTTATAAAAGTGCATCTTGGCCCCTTTCCTCTTCTTGCATACAGATTTTTATTATCAACGTCTCAAGAGAGGTTTCCTTTTCGCATAGTTTTTTGAAATTCCTTCCAAGAAGGTGGAAGTTTATCTACTATGCCACAAACAATAAGGTTATCTCCAATTTTGACCTCCTCGGACCTTATCTCTCCAACAATCATTATAAAGTCTTGAGCTTGGTCTACCACTGATTTGTTATCCACCATTTGGAAACGAAAAAATCTACTAGCCGCATATTTTTTTCGCTCCAGCCTCTTCGGCATCATACTTACTCTGCAATATTTTCCAAACTTTCTTTGAACTAGAGTAAGTGCTATCATAATAATCATAAAAATTATCAGATAGACAATTAAGAATATAATACCGACACTTATAGAAATCACCATCGTACTTTTCTACTTTATGTAGATGAGAACTAGTTTCATCATCATTCATAGAGGTGATGTATACTTTATTAGGATTCTTCTCAGTTAACACATAAGAAACATTGAGAAGACTTAAGTATAAAAGTACTTTACCCTCTCATCTCTTGAAATGTTTACCATTGAACCGAAATGGTTTGTGAAGGTCTCCCATCTTGACATCTGTGGTTTATTCAATTATAGCCATTATGAATCTCCTTAAATTTGTTAGTGTAAAAATCACAAAATAACATAATTACAATATTACAATTGAAAAAAATAAATATAATTTTTTTTTCTTCTGGCTGAGGTGCGGATATCTCGCTCTCTTTAAGGAGATTCAAGCCCATTGCAGCAGATGGTTTTCACTGGTCCAGCAGTAGTCCTTTTTGTATTGTCCTCTCAAGGATATTACAACCTAATCACAAAATATAACTCAACAACTCTAGAAAAGAGTTGAGTCCAAAGCTCCACTAAAAAAAAACACCTCCTTTCAACTAATAAGAACTCTCTTTCTGACAGACTTTATGCACTCTATATTTTCTTGTGTATAAAATAAATTAAGACTACCACTATTTATAGTTGAGGAAGTCTTCCTACCAATTGATAGGAAGATAATGGTATAGTAAATAGAAAAGATAAATGGCTTAGCAGTTAATTAGGTTACAACGAATAATGGAGGCAGAATAATGGAGAAGTAATGGTGAAGGGCAACAAATGCACTAACGTGCAGATGTTACTATATGACCATTGCCAACGTTTCATTGCCAATGTTCCTTGCAACGTTCCTAAAGCAATATGACATAATGCCATTGGATATTAATTTACCATTGAGTAATTAGGCATTAATGCTATACAGTGCAACAAGGCTGCTAGTTACTCCAACAATCAAAAAAGAAATTGTTAATGTGGCGATTCAAAGAAGTAAAATAATATAATATTAAAATGCCTACACTAACATTTTTTTATATTCCTTGGGATTGTAATTTAATATTTTGGAGGGATGAATTTATTTAATGTTGAAGTGTTGGGATTAAAATGATATTTTACATACTTGTATTTTTATTCCCCAAGTTTTTAAAGTGATGAAAAGGTCCATGACCCCACAACCCAACCCCACTTTTTAACTTTTTCTAACCCTAACCCTAAAAATTAAATCAAGAACAAATTAAGTTGTTGTTTCTCAAATTAAATTTTGGGAGTGTCCCATGTTCTCTAATTCTATTGTCGCAAATCTTGTTGTATGTTTAATTTAGGATGGGTTTTCGAATTAGAATGGGAGAAAGCAAAGTTTTGAAGTCGGTAGAGATTCCAAGGCAGCCACGACAGGAGCTTAATGCACAAACAATTGTAGACACAATTGCAGAAGCAGAAGCTGCAATCGCACAGGCAGAAGCTATTATTGCTGAGACAGAAAGGGTTGTTACAATGGCAGAGGAAGCACTACGCAGGTAATCATTTTCTTTTAACTAACCAAACAATAATCCATTCTGCTTCATTGCTTGCTTTCTCTTAAAAAACAACCCTTGTATATCATTGAGGTTACAACAAAGTTTATAGGCAAAACATGGTGCTTTTATTTTGTTGAGCTTCACTTGCATATTATACCCTCCTTTTGTAGTTTGTTTGTGGTTGTATCTATAAAGTACTACACAAACTAAGGTAGCCCTCATATGTTCTTATTATGATTAAAACATTTGAATTTAAATATATATATTTACCAAATATTATCAATTTAAAAAAAATGTAAAACCAAACCAACTATATCTCAGAATTCTATTTCTATATGGTCGATTGAAAAATATAGGAACCCAACTAGGTTGAGGTCGAATCCCATAGAGAGCGTACTAGAGTTCTTATATAATTTAACGTTGAGATTCAAATTAGTAACTATCATTGAAAAATTGGATTTTTTATGAGAATTTGCTAACTACTTTGACAAGTTGGATTTGTATCAATAATAAATGTGAACTACAATTACAATTATTAGAAAACGAAACTCAAACAAATATTTTACTATCAATTTATTCAGGTGTGTTTATTGTGCAAAACGGACAAATGCACTTGGGTGTCGAATAAATTTGTCCATTCATCAAAAGTCTCAGATAAACTATCCTCTCTCGAGCTTAAGTTATTAGATGGTGGTTGGTACGTAGCACCAAATCCCTAGTACTGATCATTTTTCCTAATCTTTACTTCTTTTGTCGAACAAGTTAGAATGGATCCAAGTTCTTTTTAATGTTGTTGACTACTTAAACAAAACTGCCATTGCGAAAGGAACTTATTATACAATCATCACCCCTTCATAAGAAATATATTTATTATAAATAATTTACTGTCGTCATCCCTACTCTAAGTTCCATAACCCTAGTTATGAGTTTATATACTTATAACTAGCACTAAATAATTACTATAGTAAATTAAACTAATAGATAGCATTAATACAATAGAGAGTAATATGAACCTTTGATTATTGCAATTCTAGGAATATAATCTTTTTCATTCAACAATAATCTACTAAAACTAGAAAGTAACACCTGAAAACTAAGAACAATTAATTCTAATATCGTGTAGTAATTCCAAACCCTTAGCAATACTTCATAATCCTAGATGTGTTGTCAAAAGACATTTATATTATAATAGAGTCAAAATCTTAATCTCGATTAGACTCTAAATTGACTGGGTCAAACCCATTCCAATAAATAAGGTGGTCAGAAGGCAGGACTCATTGTGAGAGGGACTACCTCACATCACAAGGTCCATTTCTCAAATCCAGCCTCATTTTGTAGAGTTTGTATAGTTCAATTCTTGTACAGGTACAATGTGAGGCCTATCTTTGAGTCCTTCTTGCATCTATTCTTCCTTCATCTTAGTCTGGATTATTGCTCTATGTGTTCCAATCCATCATATAGGTCATTTCTTTCTATTTTTGGCCTAAAATCAACCTAATCATATCTATTAACTCATGACAACATATAATCACTAAACACATGAATATTCATCGTACTATAATCAAAATGTAGCTAAAACATGGGGTAAGCTATGGTGTTTGAATGCGTAATTTCATTCTTGATCACCACCTCACAGTTAAAAACCTTTTTACATCCTCGAACAATTCATCCTATCCTTTATAGACCCGTTATCATATAATTTCCGATTGAAACAAGGCTACTCACCAATTCTGTGTAATGACCCTCTGGGTAATTTCTTTGTTGATGCCTTTTGCTCAACGTTTAGAGTATTCCAATAGTGACCCCAAGTCATTTATGACTTACGGGGACTGAAAATTTTATCCCATAATTGTTCTTTTGTTTTTATGGGAATTTATGTATTTTGGAGTTTTTTTTAAACCTTGAACCGTTGATTTTGATCAAAGGTTCCAGAAGGCGACCTTAGAATCCAATTTTGACAGTTTCATCAGCTCCGAAAGGGTAATATTAGGCTATTGGCATGAATGAAAATACTGTCAGCACGATTAGTTTTAAAATATTGAATTTTGTTTAGAACGACCCTTCATGCGGATCCCGAGGCTCTCAGACTGATTTCGAGCCCTCTGTGGATTTTGGCTTGAAATAGAGTTTGGGTGTGGGACCCACTTTTTGCCAAGATGACCTCGTATGGAAGTTTCAACTGATCTATTGAGTTTGTAATAATGAATTTTGTAGGGTAGCATATATCATTAGAGTGCACGGGGTTCCAAAGAAATTATGAACACTCCACTGGAGATTTAAAAGTTGCCAAAACTAGTTGATGTTCATCAGCTGGTGCATGTAATTTTACCCTAGGTGTTCACGGGCTCTTGGTCACTTTTTCGAAGACATGATCCCTTTGCATCATGGCCGGTGGCCCTTGGTCGCGATAACGATTAATGGTTGACTTAGTTGACCTTCTTTGGTCATTCTGATTTAGAGTTCTAACCTTCGCAATCGCGATGGTCAGCTGTCACGACCCAAAGTACACCTTAGACGAGACATGGTGAGTGAGACACCAAAATACCCTACACAAGCCACTTGACATACATATACACAATATAATAGATAAAAGAAAAGAGTCTCATACGATTAAAAGAGTTTGAAATTTAAAACTGGAAGTCTAACATAGTCTTGACAAGCCATCTATTACATCAAGAGGAGTGGTCGAAATGTAACTCGTACACCACGTACAACATCCGAGCCTAAGAGACATAAGAAAGCAATAAATGTTACATGGTCCTCATAGTAGGAGTACTCACCAAGTATTCAAATATCAAGAGTGATCAACTAGCAAAGAATGAAGGGAGAAGAGTTATCAAGCCCTACATTAGTGAAACAATGTAGGCACAAGTATGCATTAGTACATTGAATGTAATAAGAATGAGGGATATACATAAAAATGTAAACATGATCATAAGGGGATATAATAGAAAATATGAAATGCTTGACCAAGCTAAACATAGTAACACCATTTAAGAAGAACTGTCGATCATGAACATGGTCAGTACATCTTGAATTCATAAAGAAAACTTCTTAAAACATTTAGGAATCACTTAGTTCATTTTGTCGTATATTTACTATTAACCGACATAGACCATGTGAGCTATAACATTTAATTTGGTATCTTGCTTCCACACCGAAAAGAGATGTCCCTAGTTTCCAAGGAAAGGACCTTAACTTCTAGGTTGTGTGGATCCAATAGCTATGTCACTTAAGACAACCTAGGGGGCACGTTGTTAGGGACAAGTAGATTGCTACTAGAGACCCAACCACTACTAATGGGAGAGCCTCTATCTCAATATACTCTCAGTGTTAAGTAAAATCCCAACAGAATTAGTCATAAATATAAGCATATCATCATCCATGGAAACACAATTAAGCTACTAATCCAAGCTAAAAACATCAATGAATAGCTCCCTGAGAAAACCTTTCACCAAACCATGATCCCTTAATGTGAGAAAACCTTTCACAACTTAATTGATGCTAATCTTAAAGCAACCAAGATCATAAATAATCCTTTTTCATAAATGTAACACCTAAGAATTTAAAGGAATGAAAAAAATGTTGTTTTTGGGTTGCAAGTGTGACCTACGGTTCGTAAAAGCATCTACTTACCGTAGATGGCATCCATAGGTACAATGAAAATGAACAAAAAAATTTGGGAAAATTTTTAGGACCTACAGTGGCCATGTACGGTCCGTAGGTATAACTAACAACCATAAATGGGTCCCGTCGATGGATGGTCCAAATTCATGTCTCTGAACATTACCTACGACTAACCAATACGATCCGTAGTAGGACCTATGTGAAACATCACGCAATTTTAAATAGCTAGGAAGAAGCTAAGAATTGAAAATAGTCATTTTTGGAAAGAATTGAAAATTTGGAAATTTATTTAGGTTAGGAAAGTGAGTTTTTTGTCAACTTCAAACGGCCATAACTCCTAGCTCAGGATGATTTAGGTGTACTTCCATATATGGTTGGAAATCTCTTGGAGTTATTTTTCCAACGCCACCGAGTTTGTATGAGTAAATTATGCCCTTTGAAAGTTGGGCTGTTGGATTAAGGAAAGTCCAAATCCGGATTTTTGAAGAGTAGTTTGGTCTTTTCCTTACCTTTTTATTTTAATTCATTTTTGGTAATTAATTAGGGGTCTAAACTGAACTTAGTCAGTTTACGCTTTTGGAAAAAAATTTAGGGTTTTGAGAGAAGAGAAAAGAAGAGGAGAAAAGAGGAGAAAGGAGAAAAACGTTCAAGATTCATCAAGATCGTTGAGTTTCGCTTGTGGATTTCATCAGGGGTGATCCCTACAACGTATGTGAGATCACATAGGGTTGGGTTAATTCACCCATGCTCCAAACATGATTTATTTCAGCGAATTTAGGTCCTTGAAAGCTTAGAAATTGAGTTCTTGAATGGGTTTGTTGAAGTTTCATTAGATTCTTGTTTCGTTGAATTCGTTGAGGAGTTGTTTGATCCTAATATGTGATTTTAGGTTTGATTTTGAGTAGAATCTGATTTACTTTGAACATTTAATCGATTCTAAGTGTTGGGTAAAAGAACCTACAGAGTTTTGAGGGTTTAGAGCCGAAAAATGAAGAAGAGATTTCGTCGAACGAAATCTGACATTAGTGGCGCGTCGCGGAGCTGCTTCCCAGTTTTGGGAATTTTCGTTTCACGTAGCGGAGCCGTCACGGAGTCATCTGCCTCAGAAGTCAATTTCCAAATTAAAAATTAAATATGTCTCCGCGTCGCAGACCCACCCTCAGATATTGATTTTTTGTCATTTTCTTATGTTTAGCTATCTAAATTTATTCCTGAACATCATGAGATCTTTCCTATCACAAATTACGATCCTTGAATCCATAATTCAATTTAAGGATCAGTTAGGAGTCAAGTCAAGACAAGTCAAAAAGTCAAGAGTTAAGTCAAGATTTAAGTTAAGAGAATTTCATAAAGTTTCTTTTTTTAAAAGTCTTTTACAAACGTTTTAACTTTGTTTTAAGACTTAAGTTATGATTTGAGTAAAGAGTATAGAGTAAAGCTTGAAGTTCATTTCTTCAAAAGTATATGGGGAATATGTATTTCCAAAGGGTTTAAAATGTTTTCACATTTGAACAGGAAAGGAAAATCTTGATTTCCAAAGAGCCTTTGAGCTAAAGAGTAAATTCTTTCATAATTAAGCAAGAGGGGAAACTTTGATTTCCAAGATAGCCTTTGAGCTAAGTTTTGAACAATTATCTCAAATCACAGAAAGAATTATGTTTTAAACATAAAGAGCTAGTATCATATTTTGGGAGTAGTATTGAGCACCGATATGGGGACGAGCTTGAGTTCAGATAACTCACGTCTCCATAAACCATGTAGCCATCATGGGTAGAAAAGGGTCATACTTTTTAGATGAATCCTTTTCGCATAGACAAGTGGATCCACTTAGTAATTTAGGTCTTATACCCCTGACATGGTATAGGATGCACTGGCAGCATGAATGAGATTGTTGTGTCATCACAATAACTGTTATGTGATGGTTGTCGGTTAGAGAAACTACCACAGTAGTACTTTGTATTTTTATATACATAAGTTTGTTTGTATTTTTACATACATCTCAGGGTTATTTGTATCTTTGCATACACACGGAGTTGACATTATGTTTTAAACAACTTTTCTTTATACTGCACTTGTTTTAAACTGCTTTATATTGAAATTAGTTCAGTTATGTTGCGTTGAGTTGTGCCAGGTAAGTTCTTCAGTTCCTTTTAGATTCTTTTCAAGCCTATATTGTGTTTAGCATTCCAAATCGCATACTCGTACATTCAATATACTGATGCCAGTTGGCCTGCATCGTATGATGATGCAGACACATGTAACTAGGATCGGCATCCAGCGCATCGTTGATCCAGTGAGTAGTTCAGAGTCTATTGGTGAGCCTCTTTACATTCCGAATGATCCCTTTTGCTTACTTTCAGTATTAGATAGTTCATTAGGATGTTGTGGGCCTGTCCCGACATCCATCTCAGTTGTTTTAGTGGCTTCATATATAGTCAGTCAGATGTTAGTTCATTCGTCATCATTTCGTTATTCACTTATGTTAAGATTTGAGTTTCCATTTTGGCTAAGTTAAATGTTTATTTTCAAAACATTATTAGTTCAGTTTGAGATAGTTAAGTTATTTAGCATTTGAATTCCTTTCTTATTAAATATAGTCTTCCGCTGAGTAAGTAAGCCAGGCCAAGGGTTCGCTTGGGGCCATAAATGGTTCTCGAGTGCCATCCACGTCTGGGGTGTAGGCTCGGAGAGTGACACGCTTGGTATCAAAGCACAGAGTTCAAGAGTCCTAGGGAGTCTATGAATCCGAGTCTGTAGAGTCCTATTTATCGGTGTGAAGCACGCCATATCTATAATTTGGAGGCTGTAATATTTAGGAAAGTTTCTCATTTCTTTCACACTCATTTCGTGCGTTAGAGTTTGATCTCTACAAAGTTTCCCTCTAATTCGTGCTTGTGCGTGTTTCCAAATAACCATGCCTCCATGAAGAGCAGTTAGAGGTCATCCTACTAGGAGAAATGTCGAGGAAAACAAGGGGTACCTAATGCACTAGAAGTGCAACCCCAATGAGAGGTCACTAAGGCTGAATTCCGTGAAGCTATCCAGATGTTAAGTCAAGTTGCGACCTATCAAATTGGATAGAGAGATAATCGATAGGAAGTGGCTGATACTTCAAGGATCCGTGAGCTTTTAAGGATGAACCCACCAAGCATCATAGGTTCAAGTGTCACTGAGGATCCGGAGAACTTCATTGAGGAGCTGAAAATGGTATTTGATGTGATGCATGTTGCTGATGCGGAGAGGGTGGAACTAGTTGCATACCAAATTAAGGGTGTCGCTAGAATCTGGTTCGACCAATGGAAAAAGAGTAGGGCTGAGGTTGTGCCAATAGTGAGTTGGGTTGTGTTTGAGAGTGCTCTCATGGGGCGTTCTATCCCCGTGAGTTGCGAGAGGCAAAGATAAGAGAATTTCTCACCCTTAATCCGGAGTCTATGAGTGCTCATGAGTACAGTCTGAAGTTCACACAACCTTCCCGCTATGCTCCGGAGATGGTTGCTGACATAAGGAGCATGATGAGTTTATTTGTTGCTGGGTTGTCTTGTCAGTCAAGCAAGGAAGGCAAGGCAGTTATACTAATAGGGTATATGGACCTAGCAAGGCTTATGATCTATGTACAACAACAAATTGAGGAGGATAACCTGAAGGATAGAGAAGAGTTTAAAAATAAGAAGGCTAAGACATCAGGGAGCGAGTTCAGGCAGAAAAAGAGTAGTGCGAACCGGTCTTCATTCCAAAAGAAACAGAAGGGACCTGCCCCCATCATCTGCTAGTGCACCTGCACCTAAGAACAAATGTGAGTACAATAGTCAGAATTCCCAGAGTTTCAGAGCTAAACTTGCCTATTCTCAAGGCAGTATTGCACAAAGGGGTAGTAAGCCTCCTGCATGTACTAAGTGTGGTAGGAACCACTCATAGATATGTCGTGATAGCTCCACTGGTTGTTTCAAGTGTGGTGAGAACGGTCATTTTATGAGGGAGTGTCCTGAGAACAGGTAGAGTAATGGTAAAGAGGGTATTAAATCCCAGTCTTCTTCAGTTGCTTCACCAGACAGAGCTACACTTAGAGGAGCTACTTCAGGTACTGACGGAGGAACATACTGCTTGTATGCTATCAATAGTCGCCAAGAGCAAGAGGATTCGCCAGATGTCATCACTGGTATGATCCAAGTCTTTGACTTTACTGTCTATGCTTTGCTAGACCCAGGAACGAGTTTACCTTTTGTAACTCCTTTTATTGTTATGAATTTTGATGTTATTCCTGAACAACTTAGTGAACCATTCAGTATTTCTACACATGTTGGTGATTCTATTCTAGCAGAAAGGGTTTATTGTGATTGTTCCATTTCCGTCAATCACAAGAGTACCATGGTATATTTTGATGTCATTCTAGGTATGGACTGACTTCATGTCTATTATGCCTCAGTTGATAGTAGAACTTAAGTTGTAAAGTTTCAGTTTCCAAATGAGCCACTGTTAGAGTGGAAAAGTAGTTCAGCTGTGCCTAAGAGTCGTTTTATTCCTCACCTTAAGGCAAGGAAGTTAGTTTCGAAGTGGTGTGTCTATTACTTAGTCTGAGTTAATGACTCTAGTGTTGAGATACCTCATATTCAGTCAGTTTCACTAGTAAGACAGTTCCTAGAAGTCTTTCTAGATGATCTATCCGGAGTCCCTCGTGAGAAAGAAATAGACTTCGGTATAGACCTTCTTCCAGATACTCGTCCTATATTTATTCCGCCATATAGAATGGCACTAGCAGAGTTGATAGAGTTATAAGAGAAGTTGAAAGTAAGGGAATGTGATATTCCAAAAACAACATTCAGGACCCGTTAAGGTCATTATACGTTTCTGTTTATGTCGTTCGGTTTGACTAATGCACCAGCAATGTTGATACACCTTATGAATAGAGTCTGCAAACCTTATTTAGATTTGTTTGTTATAGTCTTCATTGATGACATACTAATCTATTCAAGGAATGAAGAAAATCATGCTAGCCATCTTAGAAAGTTCTTCAAACTTTGAAAGATAGGAAGTTGTATGCCAAGTTCTCTAAGTGTGAGTTTTTTCTTGAGTCTGTGGCATTCTTGGGCCACATAGTTTCCGGTGATCGAATTACAGTTGACACTCAGAAAATAGAGGCAGTGCAGAACTGTCCTAAACCCACATCTCCAATGGATATTAGGAGTTTCTTGGGGTTGGCTGACTATTATAGAAGGTTCATCGAAGGGTTCTCGTCTATTTCGTCTCGTTTGACAAAGTTGACTCAGAAGACAGTGAAGTTTCAATGGTCTAAAGCTTGTGAGAAAAGCTTTCAGGAAGTGATAAAGAGGTTAACTACTGCCCCAGTTTTGACCTTACCGGAATGTACTCAAGGTTTTGTGGTGTATTGTGATGCATCTAGAGTTGGCTTGGGTTGTGTATTAATGCAAAATGGCAAAATTATAGCTTATGCCTCCAGAAAGTTGAAAGTTCATGAGAAGAACTACCCAATACATGACTTAGAGTTGGTTGCCGTAGTATTTTCTTTGAAAATATGACATCATTATCTTTATGGTGTGCATGTGGATGTGTTCACCGATCATAAAAGCCTTCAGTATGTGTTTAGTCAGAAAGAGCTTAATCTCAAGTAAGGCTAATGTTGTTGCTGATGCCTTAAGCAGGTTGTCTATGGGTAGTACCGCCCTTGTTGAGGAAGATAAGAAAGAGTTTGCAAAAGATGTGCATAAACTTGCATGATTATGAATTCTACTAATGGATTCCACAAAAGGAGAAGTGGTGGTGATTAATGGGACTTAATCATCATTAGTGTCAGAAGTAAAAGATAAACACGACCAAGATCCTTTATTGCTTGAATTAAAGGCAAGTGTTCATAAGCAAAAAGTGATGGCTTTTGAACAAGGGGGAGATCGTGTTTTGAGGTATCAAGGTGGATTGTGTGATTCGGTGTACTTGAAAGTTTCACCCATGAAGGGTGTTATGAGATTTGGGTAATAAGGGGAAACTTAGCCCCCAGTATGTTGGTCCTTACAGAATTTGCAAAAGGATTGGCAAAGGTATCTTATGAATTGGAGTTACCACAAGAGTTAACAGCGGTTCATCCGGTATTCCATGTCACCATGTTGGAGGAGTGCATGGGAGATCCTTCACTTATCATACCAACCGAAGATATTGGTATCAAGGATAGCTTGTCATTTTTTATTAGAAAAGTTTTTGCTAAACTAGCTTCTGATCCATTGTCTATTTGACAACAGGTGGTTAATTTTGTATCATAGAATGTTATTTCTATGAAAACTGAAACTTTGAAGATACCAATATTTTGGGCTGTTTTATTTTTAACAGGGATGCGGATTATGCAGTGAGAACTCTAGTCTTTTTTAAGATAGATAGAGCATTTTTATACTCAAAATATTCTTGTATTCTATACATCTTCATTTCATGTATTAAAAATATTAATGCATCATAATGAGTATGCCTATATACTTGTTCCATTTCTAAAATTGCTTTATCCATATGAAATAAAGCATTTTTATGCTTCCAAGCTCTCTTTCTTATGTTATGCAAAGCTTGCTGAATGTTTTTCATTATGCGATTAACACATGATATGCAAATAGCATGATTATCATCATAAAATTTTATTTCCCTGTAGGTACTAAGTATTTTATTTTTTTTATGTTTAAGTAATGTATGCCATATGGTATATTTGTAAAATTAATAATATGAAACAAAAGTTTGCGTGTATACCTTTCTTCTCTTTCTTCGATGAACAGTCCTTATCACTTCCGCAGAAGTTCTCCCTTTAGGCCATGAACAGTTTTTCGCCTAACAACCTCAGTTTTACGGCTACTTCCTCACTGTTCCTCCTTAAGGCTGAAGATTGCAACCTTCACTTTAAGACTATTAAAGAAATTATAAGAAGAGGGGTATAAAAACCAACTGTTTATTTCATATAATTATTTTTACAAACACCATACAATACAATACTCACAACATAATTAAAAATACTTTTCCCTGGCGGGAGAAGTACTACTCACACTTACAAAAACTCATATTTGGGAAGGTACCTAACAATTTTCTAAGATGGTTTTTCTCTCGGAAATTGTAGTCTGCCTCTCTAATATGAGGTTCCTCTCCTTTTATAGATACAAGGAGGGACTTATTACAAAAAGAAATTGTTTAAGGACTTCCTTAAACTATTACATATTTATCTTCCAAGTCCTTGCTTTTGAAGATTCCTTCGAGATAAGATAATGGGCTTTCCATTGTCTTCTTCTGAATAATTGGCCGACATGTGGGCCCTTCTTTTTGTCTTTTAGAAAAAGAAAAGGATTCCTTTTCTTTAATGCTCTATGACGTAAGTGCTTACGTCATTTTATTTGTCTTCTTCATCATGCTACATCATGTATGGGTATGAGCATGATCATGGTCTAGCATCTTACATGCCAACTTCCACGTTTCTTCTGTTGCTCCTAGCCTGTGGAGCTCTATGTCTAATATTCTCTCTTTGAGTTCCTTCGATTTGTTCTTACCTTTGGTTATCAAAACCCAGTCATGGTCTTGATCAATTACTCTACAATCTTCTTTGTAAAGTCTTATGAGAATAGCATATATGGCTTTTATACCTAACGCTCTTCTAGTTTGAATCCATTTTTTGTTAAGGTGAGGCAGCTTCTTATCGACTCCTGTGGCCTTAACATTAAAGTCTTTAATTTTCTCAACTGAAATATAATTGAGAGTAGGATAGTAAGCTTGCAAGTCTTGGCATTCCATAGATATGCTGTAAAACCTGCAGTAGACACCATTGCCCTGAGCAAAATTTTTTATTGCTTCGAACAATTTCGCTGGTAATTTGGACAGTTCTTTTAGATCAGGTTTAGTGTAAACTCGATCCAAATAGCCAAATTCAAATAGTTGAGCAGTAAAACTCGGTATTCCATTGGGAAAAATTGATATTCTAGGATACAGGCTTGTGGTTCCAAGAACACCATAAGTTTCTCCGCTTTCTTCCGGGAGATTATAGATATATCTAGTGAAAGCTAGATACTCTTCTTCTTTCGGGTGCTGTTTTCCTACCTGAAATGAAGAAAAAACTTTTGTTCCAGATGGAACTTGATTAGCTTTACTCTCTGGTTTCCCAGATGTAATTTTTTCACTTTCTGGTTTCCCAGATATAATCTTTTCGGTTTTACCCGATGATGAGCTTGTTGCTTCATTTGCGCGGTTTTTTCCCTCATCTTTCGATTCGGAAATTGGCATATCCGTGCTTACCATTGAGATGTTTTTGGCACTAGGTGCTAGTGGGACATCTCCTGCCACTTTGTTGGGATTAATATTCCCTTTCAGATTCGAATTCTGTGAAGGACGTGTGTCCAAATGTTCACATAAGAGTAAAAATTCTCTCATGTTTTCAGCTTGGGTTGTACTAAGCTGATTTAATTCAGATTGTAATATCCGAGATTGTTCAGACAACTTTGATAGCTCGTCTCTTATTTTAAAGAGCTTTTGGCTTTTTTCATCAATGGACTCATCCATTTTCTTCATTCCTTCGTATATCCTATTTGCTAGGATTTTCGTATGATTGTCCATATTGGACGTTTCTGGAAATGAAGTCTGCAAGAAAATTATCATTTCCTTTAATATATTCTATTGAAAATGAATAGAAAGATAATAACAACTGCCACCCATGCAATCTTCTGTATTGCGGTTCTGATGGTAGTTTATTAAAAATTAGCCCTGAAACTTGAGTATTATCAGTTCTAATAACAAATTGTTTTGGTAAAAGAAAAGCAGAAAATTTTCTGATTTCTCTAACAATTGCTAATAATTCCTTTTCATTAGTGGAATATCTTGTTTCTGCATCATTGAAAGTACCACTCGTGTACCTGCAAATTTCATTCAAATCGGTTTGCAATAGTGCTCCCCAATGATAATCAGATGCATCAGTTTGTAAAACTAGATTGTCTTTTTCATCTGGCAATCTAAGTTTAGGTAACTTTGCACATTCGTCTTTTAGACTTTTGATACATTGTGTGTGTTCTTCTGTCCATCCAAGTCTATTGGATTTTCTTATTAATTTTTGCAGAATATTCCTCTTTTTTGCTAAGTCTGGAATAAATTCTCCTGCGTAATTTAAACAACCTAGAAATTTTTGGATTTCTTGTTTTGTTGTCAATCTATCTGGAAATTCTACTATCTTTTTTGATATGTGTGATTGGAGTTCTATTCCATTTTTTGAAATAATCATTCCTAAGAATTCTATTTCATTTTTATTGATGTCAGCTTTTTTCTGACTTAACACAAATTCCATTTTTTAGACAAATTTCTGAAAAATTCTTTCAGATGTGTTAAATGTTCTTCATATGTTTTAGAACATATTAGAATATCATCTATATAGACGATCAGAAATTCCTTTTCAGAAAATATTTTATCCATTTTCCTTTGGAATATTTGTGGTGCATTTTTTAGCCCAAAAGGCATGACCAACCACTCATAATGTCCATTAGGAGTGCTAAAAGCAGTTAACTGTACAGAGTTTTCTGCTAATTTATTTGCCAAAATCCACTTTTACAGTCAAATTTTGAAAAATAAGTTTTCCTTTGCAAGGTTTATTAGATTGTTTTATTTGGGATAAAATATCCGTCAAATATACAATTTTTGTTTAGCTCTTTATAGTTTATTACCATTTCGAGCTTTTTCCTCTTTTTATTTCAGTCATGGTTTCTTACCATAAATGCTGGACTACTGTAGAGGACTTTTACTCATTCTTATTAATTTTAAGTTGAGCAATTCTTTAATTTGTATTTTAAATTCAATTTTATCATCTTCATTATAGAGCATGGGTTTTTACTCTAATGATTATGCTAGGGTCTTTTAAAGTTAAAGTTGCCCTTTCATGACTTTGATTCCATTTTTCCAATGGATTTTCTCCATAAGATTTTTGTAGATTTTCCTTAATTTTTTCTAAATTAAGACATTTACAAGTTATTTTTCTTAGGTTTTCTAAATATCTTCTTTTATAATCTTCATTTTCCTTTTCAAGACTATAAGGATTTTGTTTTCGTGGAACCTTTATAAAATGTCCACAAGGTGTTTTTAGACTTATCATATATAATGTTTGATGATAGTCTTGAAATTGTTGTAGAAAATCATTTCCTAATAATAAATCCGTTTCCAGTTTATCATAAGCAAATAATTTATTTATAGGAACAATTTTTGAACCTAATATTATTTCTACTTTTTCTTTTGATTTGTTTAACCTTTCTTTATCTCCTGTGATTCCAATCATAGAGATATTATTTTTGTTGGTATCCCAATTTTTTATTAGAAAAGTTTTTGCTAAACTAGCTTAAAATCTCTTTTCCTTTTGTAGTATTTCTTCCTAGGTATAAATTTCTGTTTAGAGAAATTTTTTCTTTTTATTAACCCTTTTTTAGGTTGTTTTTTCCTTTTGTAATGTCTGTCGTCACATCCCCATTGGGTAGATGCATTAGAATCTTTACAATAAACTTGTGTGTTGATTCTTTTAGCTTTTCTTTGGATGTTGTGTGACATACAAAGTTGACCAAGTCTGTTTTTTAGAAAACTAATTCTTTGTCCAAGAGCATCTCCTTTTTTTTCTTCTTTTTCGTATTCTTCTCTGAAGTATTTAGCCCAAAAGCCTGGTAATTTTTGATAGTATTTTTCTAGATAAGGTAACATTTCCTTACCGCTATCAAATATTTTGTAATAATATTCTTCGAATTCACAAGTGTATTCTTGAATATAACTCATTTTACAAATTTGTAATTTTTCTAACTGCTCTTTTGCAATTGTTCTTATGGATTCTTTATTATCTTTTTCATTTCCTTTTCCTCCAAAGAATTCGTTAGCTATATATAATTTTAAATTTATTATACCTTCTTGGACTGAGATTCATGTTCAGATTCTAGATTGCCAAGTTCGCAAGTTGAGAATAAAAGAGGTAGCATCAGTCAAAGTTCTTTGGAGGAACCAATTTGTTGAGGCAACTACTTCGGAAGCTGAGGAAGATATGAAGAAGAGATATCCACATCTCTTTGAGTCCGGAGAAAATACAGACCAAGGTTCTAATTCTCTTTTTAGTAATCTTTTAATTATAAGTTAGCATGTTGTAATTGCTTTGCTTGTTGGGTGTTGAACTTGATGTTACCACCCTTAGCCTAGTAAGAGTAATCTCATTCGAGGACGAATGTTCCCAAGGGAATTTTTGGAAAGAATTGGAAATCTGGAAATTTGTTTAGGTTAGGAAAAATGAGTTTTTGGTCAACTTCAAATGTCCATAACTCCTAGCTTAGGATGAGTTAGGTGTACTTCCAGATATGGTTGGAAATCTCTTGGAATGATCATTCAAACGCCGCCGAGTTTGCGTGATTCTGAGTTTGTATGAGTAAGTTATGCCCTTTGGAAGTTGGGTTGTTGGATTAAGGAAAGTCCAAATCTGGATTTTTGAAGGGTAGTTTGGTCTTTTCCTTACCCTTTTATTTTGATTCATTTTTGGTAATTACCTAGGGGTCTAAACTTAGTCAGTTACCACTTTTGGAAAAAATGTTAGGGTTTTGAGAGAAGAGAAAAGAAGAGGAGAAAAGAAGAGAAAGGAGAAGAACTTTCAAGATTCGTCAAGATCGTCGAGTTTGGTTTGTGGATTTCGTTGGGGGTGATCCCTACAAGGTATGTGAGATCACATAGCAGTGGGTTAATTCTCCCACACACCAATCATGATTTATTTTAGCGAATTTAGGTTCTTGAAAGCTTAGAATTTGAGTTCTTGAATGGGTTTGTTGAAGTTTCATTAGATTCTTGTTTCGTTGAATTCGTTGAGGAGTTGTTTGATCCTAATCTATGATTTTAGGTTCGATTTTGAGTAGATTCTGATGTACTTTGAACATTTAATCAATTCCATGTGTTGGGTAAAAGAACCCATGGAGTTTAGAGGGATTAGAGTCGAAAAACGAAGAAGATATTTCGTCGGACGAAATCCGACATCAGTGGCGCGTCGCGGAGCTGGTTCCCTGTTTTGGAAATTTTCATTTCTCGTCACGGAGTCTTCTGCCTCAGAAGTCGTTTTTGAAACTAAAAATTAAATATGTCTCCGTATCGCGGAGCTACCCTCAGATATTGATATTTGATCTTTTTCTCATGTTTAGCTATCTAAATTCATTCCTAAACATCATAAGATCTTTCCTATCACAAATCATGATCCTTGAATCTATAATTCAATTTAAGGATCAGTTATGAGTCAAGTCAAGACAAGTCAAGAAGTCAAGAGTTAAGTCAAGAGAAGTTCATAAAGTTTCTTTTTTTAAAAGTCTTTTACAAATGCTTTAACTTTGTTTTAGGACTTAAGTTTTGAGTTGAGTAAAGAGTAAAGCTTGAATTTCATTTCTTCAAAAGTATATGGGGACTATGTATTCCCAAAGGATTTAAAATGTTTTCACATTTGAACAAGAAAGGAAAACCTTGATTTCCAAAGAGCCTTTGAGCTAGTTTTCAGAAAAGAGTAAATGCTTTCACTATTAAGCAAGAGGGGAAACTTTGATTTCCAAGATAGCCTTTGAGCTAAGTTTTGAGCAATTATCTCAAATCACATAAAGAAGTATGTTTTAAACATAAAGAGCTAGTATCATATTTTGGGAGTAGCATTGAGCACCAATATTGGGACGAGCTTGAGTTCAGATAACTCATGTCTCCATAAACCATGTAGCCATCATGGGTAGAAAAGGGTCATACTTTTTAGATGAATCCTTTTCGAATAGACTAGTGGATCCACTTAGTAATTTAGGTCCTATACCCCTGGCAGGGTATAGGATGTGTTGGCAGTGTGACAGAGATCGTTGTATCATCACAATAGCTTTTATGTGATAGTTGTCGATTAGAGAAACTACCACAGTAGTACTTTGTATTTTTATATACATAAGTTTATTTGTATTTTTACATACATATCATAGTTATTTGTATCTTTGCATACACACAGAGTTGACATCATGTTTTAAACAACTTTTCTTTATATTGAACTTGTTTTAAACTGCTTTATATTGAAATGAGTTCAGTTATGTTGAGTTAAGTTGAGCCAGGTAAGTTTTTCAGTTCCTTTCAAATTAATTTCAAGCCTATGTTGTGTTTAGCATTCCCACTCGCATACTCGTACATTCAGTGTACTGATGCTAGTTGGCCTGCGTCGTATTATGATGCAGATGTAGGTAACTAGGATCGGCATCCAACGTATCGTTGATCCAATGAGCAGTTCAGAGCCTGTTGGTGAGCCTCTTTGTATTTCAGAGGATCCCTTTTGTTTACTTTCAGTATTAGATAGTTCATTAGGATGTCGTGGGCCTGTCCCGACATCCATCTCAGTTGTTTTAGAGGCTTGATAGATAGTCAGTTAGACGTTAGTTCATTCGTCATCATTTGTTTATTGACTTATACTCAGATTTGAGTTGCCACTTTGGCTAAGTTAAATGTTTAGTTTCAAAACATTATGAGTTCAGTTTGAGACAGTTAAATTGTTTAGCATTTGAATTCCTTTCTTATTGCATATAGTTTTCCACTAATTAAGTAAGCCAAGCCCAGGGTTCCATTAGGGCCAGCAATGGTTCTTGAGTGCGAGCCACGTCCGGGGTGTAGGCTTGGGGCGTGACACTATGGACCGTAGGTCTGAATCGTAGGTGAGGCTCGACATTTTTATTTTAAGAGCTTTTGGGTGTTTTCCTAATTATTCTAACCCATTACTTCATCATTTTACCTCTAAATCTAAACCCTATAAATACCCTTCTTCCTTAGAAATTTTCCCCATTATTCATTCGCTCTAATTCCTAAAGTCCCTCCAATGTTTTCTCCAAAAAACAAATCTTCACTCTAAATCAAGGAGGAAGAAGCTAGAGTTCTTCAAGTTCAAGTGTCCTTTCTTCATCATTGCTTGGGGCTTAAATCAAGGTACGTACAGAGTTAATCAATGGGTTTCAATCGTCCATTACTCCCCTGAAGATTTTTCAATTCTCCAATTTAATTTCCCAAGACTTGATTAGGTTTTCACTCAATTCCTCGTGGGATCTATTTGTATGGATTTAGTTGCTTTATTATGATCTTATTTTTTGATGATTTGGACTTAATTACATACTTTTCAACTAATTTCATGTGAACCCAAGTATTCATCTATGAATTTTGACAATGAACCCTAACTTACATGAATTTATAAAGATTCTTGAATATATGAATATATTTTTATGAAATTATGCATGTTTTTATGAAATAAATGTTTATGACTCAAGTAAGATTATAGATGAACGTATCTATATATTCTATGAAGCTTGGCCACATGACATGAATGTCATCTAGATTTGCCTCCAATGCCTTTTGGGCTATTTTCCTAAATTAGGTCTTGATTAGTGTGGTATTTGGATATGCCATCAATGATTATAGATCACGCTTTTAAAAATATTTCCATTAGTAGTAAGACACTTCTAGCATGAAGTTAATGACTATAGGCCTTCAAAAACTATAATGAAACGATCATTGATGATGAAATGTTTTCTCACAAATGGTCTAAGGAGCTACCCTATGATGTTTCTTGCTTGAATTAGTATCTTAGTTGTACTCTTCGATGGATTATAAAAATGAATAAGATTAATGACTATTCCATGGGATTTATTCTTAGCACCAAGATGATATTGAGATGGAAGCTCTCTCATAGGTTGAGGCCAGGTCTCTAGTAGAAATCTCCTTATCCCATAACTATGTGTCACCATAGGATGATTGGCTTTGATAGAAATTGGCTAGTGGATCCACTTTAGCTCAAATTTATGTTTCTTACCTTGGTAAGTGATGACACCCTTTTTTGGTGTGGGGTAGACACTAGATTCCATATTATAGCTCGCATGGTCTATATGTCGGTTAATGATAAAATTCCCACAAAATAAACTTAGTTAATTACTAATATTTTCTTAAGATTCCTTTTATGATTTAAAGATAAATTTCCATGTTCATGATTTATGATTTTACTATGTCTTAATTTGGTCATGCATTTCATGTGTTTTTATTATCTCCCATTATGATCACGTCTCATGCTTTATTGCATTCCCTTCATACTTAGCACATTCCATGTACTAATGCATACTTGTGCCTACATTGTTTCACTAATGTATGGCCTGACAATTCTTATCCTTCGCTCGTGTCTAGTTGATTGCATTAGAGATTTAAATTTCTGGTAAGCCCTCATACTTCGAGGATGATGTCACTTTTATACCTTTACGTCATTTCTATTTTTTAGACTTTTATGTGATGTATTGGTTAAGTCCCAATCACTTTCCTTATGGTGTATTAGATAGCTTATTGAGACAAATGTTAGACTTCTGCTTCGATTCAACAACTATTTTGAAATATGGAATGCTATCTTTTGAACTCTTTAAATTTTATTATCTTGTATGATGGTTGCTAAGTGGCTTGTGTAAGTCCTGTTGGGGTCTTATACGACATGGCACATCTAAGGTGTACTTTCGGCCGTGACAAATTTGATTTTTCAGAGCACAAGGTTTAGAAAGGTTCTAGGATGTCTCATAAGCCACATCGAGTAGATTCTTGTTCATAATTGCGAAGCGCTCCACATTAATGAATGAAAGGCTATAAGATGTTTAGGAAACTCCACGTTTTCCTCTACTCTAAACTCAAGCCATAGAATTTATCTCTATAAAGTTCCTCCTTTTGTAACCCCTATTTATGCTTTTTGGAATATGCCTCCACATAGGAATCTTATGAGAATGAATGTTCGTGAAAATGTGGAGCCCAAGGTTCCCCACGTATCGGTCTACCCTTTTGTCGATCAAGTGACTAACGATGAGTTTTGAACCGTATTTCATTCATTTGCCCAAGCTATGATGGCTCAAGAAAATACAAAGGTTGTTGATCCCGTGAAACCAAGGATGGGTATGGTGGCAACCGGAGTGATGGACTTTACTAGAATGAATCCTCAAGAAATTCATGGGTCTAGAGTTGAGGAAGATCCTCAAGAGTTAATTTATAAGGTTTATAAGATAGTGGGAATCATGGGTATCACTTCAGCTGAAAAGGCGAAATTGGCCGCTTGTAAACTTAAGGGAGCAATTTGGTTTAACCATTGGAAGGAAGTGAGGGCAATAGATGCGGGTCCTATTTGCTGGGAGAAATTTAAGGTTGTTTAACACTTGAAATAAAGGAGGCAAAGGTACTTGAGTTCATTAACCTTCATCAAGGGAAATATAAGTGCGAAGATGTATGCTTTGAAATTCATCCAATTGTCCAAATATGCTCCAACCACTATGGTTGACGATTCAAGGGTGTCAAGCTCCGAGCTAGCCCTGAGACGCAGACACGGGACCTAGGACCACAAGTGATCCCAAGCTAACAATCTATTTATGTCTGAAATAAGCCTCTAAACTGACTAGAAATGTTGGGACATGCCCCAACTAGGTGTAGCAAAACTGAAACTGAAGACTAAAAGCGATAAAGATAAACATGTCACTAGTCCTCGAAGAATGAGGACTCACCACTGATGCTGCTGAATTGAAGATCGGGAATCGATCTAAGCGTGATCTGGATGTTAAGAACTTGAACCAGCATCACGAGAAGATGTAGCGCACGTATGCGTCAGTACTTGAAAGGTACTGAGCATGCAGGATAGAGTAAAGCTGAAATAACATATAACTGAACAAAGCAATAAAGCAATGAAATAATCTGAACATGATATAGATACTGAATGCTGAGCTAACTGAATGCAATGACCAATTTATAACATGCTGACTGAATACTGAATGAACTGTAAATGTGGTCAATGCAATAGAGTCTGACTGAACTGTGGGAGCTACTAATAACCGACATAAAACCACATGAGCTAAATGTGGAGTCCGATGTATACGCCCCATCGAGAGGACCCAATATACCCTGCCAGAGGTATAGAGGCATGCTGGCGTGATCACTAAACTGATGTTGCCCACAGAGGGGACTTACACCTACGTGGCTCGTAGTTCTGGGACTATATGGGTACGCTGACACCCTAGTCCAACTCGGTATTATGCTACTCCCAATGAATTAAGTAGTTAACTGGTTATGACTGAATTTCTGTAAATACTGGATAGCTCGAACTGAACATGCAAACTGAGAATGCAACAATTAATCTGATAATGATGCATTCATAAACTGAGGCATGTATAACTGAATACTGAAATATCTGACCTAGCATGTGTAATTCAAGAACTAAAGAAATACATAGCTAGGGTTCTGAAATTCATGCGAGAAACGATGTAATAACATGATAATCTGATTTGGAACATTTAAATAACTAATTCATGATGATCTGCTAAAATTTTAGAAACCCTAGGTCTGTTCATAATTATGGAATCAAGAATCTGACTGAATTTTAGGGACCTAATGGGCGAAAGGAACCCACTAGTGAAATCCCACATACCTGGTGACGAATTCCACGGAGAAATCTTTCGATTTCGGGGCTGGAACTGATGGAACCTTGCTGCGTTCTTGAACTAGGGTTCTTGACCTCTCTTCTTCTCGTACGATCTAATTTTTCTAAGTTTGATTAATGATTTTGACTAAGGTAAGTTCTAGTTATGTTTCTAGGCTTAAACTGATTAAAACCTCATGATTTAGGGTCTAAACGACGTATCTTAGGGGTTAAACGAAATAGGAAAAGACCAAAAGACCCCTGAATTAACTGCTGTGGGAGTGATCGACGGATTGGACCTACGGTCCGTCAATCATTCGACGGTCCGTCGATTTCCGTAGGTCGATTTTGCCCGACAGGGCTTCACTAAAACCAGCATAACATTTTACTCAGAGATCGGGGTTTAGCAAACTCGGTGGCGTTGGAAAGATAATTCAATTATCTATCATTCCATAGGTGATGGGACACACAATTAATTTTGTGCTAAAATTTATGACCATCTGAAGTTGACCCATCAATAATTTTCAGCTAACTGGCTGTTGACCCTAACTTACGGTCAGACCAACGGACCGTGGATCAATTGACAATCCGTGCTGGTCGACCATAGTTTGTGTCAGAGACTGGGTAAATGAGGTCTCGATCCACGAACACAGACCACGGACCGTGGTCTGACCTACGGACCGTGAGTCTGTCCGTGGGTCGAGACTTAGCCGATTTTTCTGAGCTTGGCTGGGGAGGGGTTGAAGTGGTGAACCACGAACCACCAGCACGGGCCGTGGTCTGACCTACGGTCCATGGATGGCAACCGTGGGTTGCACCTGCAACTTCTCAAAATCTGCATTTTGGTCTGTTTCGAATACGGGGTGTTACAAAGGGCAAGGATAAGTAAATTTGTGTCGGGTTCTTCCGAATTGGTGGTCAAAGAATGCCTAATCAACATGCTTGTTAAAGAGATGGATGTATCCCGTTTGATGGTTCAGGTGCAACAAATAGAAAAGGAGAAGCTTAAGGAGAAAACTAGGTATTTAAAGAAGGCAAGAAGGGAAAATGGTGATTTCTTACATTGAAGGAGCAATAGAGGTAATCGTTCTCAAGGTATGATTCTAGTGACCAAATGGTACCCAAGTATTGGGAGTGTGGAAGAAGACACAGGGATGAGTGTCTAGCCGGTTCAAATACATGCTTTGGGTGTGGAAAGAGTGGTCACGAGATGAGAGATTGCCCATTTACTACTTCTAAGGAAAGGGATGGTAGGCAAGATCAAACTCGACAAAATCACGAGAGTTCCCCAGATCCGGTAATTGGCAAGTTATGATCTTTATACATTGCTTGATGTTGGATATTTCATTGGATATGGTAAGAATCCATGTGTGGTAAATATGTTTGAAGTTGACCTTGAAATCTTGGTGGAACTTCCTTTAGTGTTTACTTGTATCAATGGTTTTGTGGTTGTTAAGACTTAGGTGCTATGCTTGGATTGAGGGAGATGGATTTGAAAGACTAGTGAGGTTTTCTCCAAAGGGAAATATGGTGCTTGTTTCAATTGTTGGTATGTGTGAGGTACTAATTAAATTGTTTGAAAGGTTCCTTGCTTTGGGTTGGTATGTAAGAGGCTGGAGACGGTGTGATGTCTTAGTAACCCTATCTCTTTCCTTCATCATCGGGTCTAGTTTGAGGAATATCCCCTCATGTTCACTCTTTAGGATCCTTGCGTTCTTAGTCATTCTCATGTTTCTTCATGCATGCATGCTCATGAAAATTCAGATTTTTGAGATTTTTATTTAGCTCCACTGATTGCTTCATGATAATGTGCATTTGTATTACCTTCGAAAATAAATTTATGAAATTATGATTTAAAAGTAAGTTTTATCTTGAAGTTAATATTCTTCATTGATTATGTGCATTTTGATTAAATTGCATTCATGTTGGATTGTTAGTTTCTCTCCTACTCTATTCATGCTAGCTTGAGTCCCATTCGAGGACGAATGTTCCATAGGAGAGATATTGTAAAACCTCATAATTTAAAGAAATGAAAAGTGCAGTTCTTAGGTTGCAGGTGTGACCTATATCTCCCACCTACGGTTCAGAGAAGAATCTACTAACTGTAGATGGCATCCGTAGGTACAATGGAAATAAAGAAAAACTTTTTGGAAAATTTTTAGGACCTACGGTCGCCATGTACAGTCTGTAGATAGATCTACCAACCGTACATGGGCCCCATCGATGGATAGTCCAAATTCAAGTCTCTGACCCTTACCTACGATTGTCCAGGATGGTCCATAGTAGAACCTAAATCTAAACCCTATAAATGGGTCTTTTCTTAATTATTCTAACCCAAATCTACGTCATTTTACCGCCTAAATCTAAACCTTATAAATACCCTTAACCCTTAGAAATTCCCCCCAACTTATTCAATCTCTCAAATTCCTAAAGTCTCTCCAATGTTTTCTCCCCCAAAAAAAATCTTCTCTCTAGTTCAAGGAAGAAGAAGCTACGGTTCTTCAAGTTCACGTATCCTTTTTCATTATTACTTAGGGCTTCAATCAATGTATGTAGGGAGTTCATAAATGTGTTCTAATCTTCCATTGAGTCCCCAAAGTTTCTTCAATTCTCCAAATCAATTATCCAAGATTTGATTATGCTTTTACTCAATTCCTCATGGGTTCTATTTGTGTGGATTCAGTAACTTTATTATAATCTTGTTTTGATGATTTGGACTTAATTACATGCTTTTAAACTATTTTCATGTGAACCCATGCTTTGATCTATGAAGTTTAACTATGAACTCTAACTTACATGAATGTATGAAGAAGCTTGAATCTATGAATATATTTTTTATGAAAGCAATGTTTATGACTCAAGTAAGCTTATAGATGAAGGTATTTCTATGTTCTATGAAGCTTGACCACAAGACATAAATGACATCTAGATTTTCCCTCAATGCTTTTCGGGCAATTTTCCGAAATTAGGTCCTTATTAGTATAGTATCCGGATATGCCATCAATGATTATATATCACACTTTGAAAACTGTCTTCATTTGTAGTAGGACCCTTCTAGCATGAAGTTAATGACTATGGGTCTCAAAAATCTATTATGAAAAGATCATAGATGGTGAAAGGTTTTCTCACGCATGGTCTAAGGAGCTACCCTATGATGTTTATAGCTTGCATTAGTATCTTAATTTTACTTTTCCATGGAGAATAAAAATGAATAAGTTTAATGACTATTCTATGGGATTTATGCTTAGCACTGAGAGATATTGAGATGGAAGCTCTCTCGTAGATTGAGGTCGGGTTTCTACTAGCAATATCCTTATCCCATAACTATGTGCTACCATAGAATGTTTTGTCTTAGATATACATTAACTAGTTGATACACTTTAACACAGATTTATGGTTCTTACCTTGGCAAGTAAGGACACCCATTTTTTGTCTAGGGTAGACACTAGATTCCACGTTATAGCTCGCATGGTCCATATGTCGGTTTATGATAAACTTCCCACCAAATAAACTAAGTTAATTATTCATGTTTTATGAATTTTACTTTTGTGATTTAAAGATGCAATGACCATTTTCATTATTTATGAATCTTCTTAAATAATTTTACTATGTTTTAACTTGGTCATGCATTTCATGTTTTTCGATTATGTCCCATTATGATCACGTCTCATATTTTATTGCATTCCCCTCATACTTAGTATATTCCATTTAATAATGCATACTTGTGCCTACATTATTTTACTAATGCAGGGCCTGATGATTTTTATCCTTCCGTTCGTGGCTAGTTGATTGCATTAGAGATTTGAAGACTTGGTGAGTCCTCATACTTCGAGGACGATGTCATTTTATAGCTTTATGTTATTTCCATTTTTCAGACTTTGTATGTGATGTATGGGTTACGTCCCAATCACTTTCGTTATGATGTATTAGATGGCTTATTGAGACAAATGTTAGACTTCTTCTTTGATTCCAAAGCTCTCTTGAAATATGAAATGCTATCTTTTGAACTCTTTAAATTCTATTATCTTGTATGATGTATGCTAAGTGGCTTGTGTAAAGCCTCTTTAGGTTTTGTACGCCATGTCACGTCTACGGTGTACTTTGGGTCGTGAAAATAAATCATGCATAGGTTCATACAAGCATCATTCATTAATTCATAGTTTTTCTTTAAATTCATGCAATCTGGGTTCATAGTAAAAAAAATTTATCAGTGCATGGGTTCATATGGAATTGATTGGAAAGCTATGTAATTGAATTTTAATAATCATAATATAATCAAAATCAAACAATTTAAATCCATACATATAGAACCCACGGGGAATTGAATAAAAACCTAACAAATTTAGGGAAATTGAATTGGGGAATTGGAGAATCATTGGGGACTCAATGGGTGAATGGAACCCATTGAAGAACTCCCTACATACCTCAATCTCAAAGCCTACAAGCAATTGATTAAGAAACATTGAAGACTTGAAAAACTCTAGAAATTCTTTAAGAGCCTGGGATAGAAAACGTTGGAGAGGAACTTTTGTTGCATAGAGAATGTCGCAAATACACTTTTAAAATAACTACCGGCTGACCCTATGATTGCGACGTATGGACCAAAGAAATTCCTACGGACCATACTGTCAACCGTAAGTCGAAGAACTGGGGCCTACTTCTTGGGAAAATCGTACACCCCATTTCTACGAACCGTTAAATTTCTATGGTCCGTGGAACCTATCCATAGACCTCTATTTTCAACTCAAAATTTTACGAAGTTTGGGACCCTTCCATGGGACCTTCCTACGGTCCGTAGTCCATTCTCCATACCCTTTTGGTCAACCGTAGAATCAGTTACTGGACTTGATTTCCAAATTACTTTCCCACTTCCTACAAGACTGGTCTGTGAACCATAGAACTTCCTACGAACCATAGACTAGTCTCGTAGACTTGAACCAATAGTCTTCTTTGACCTTCTTTCCTTTTCTAAATTTTGAGGTATTACAATATTTCCTTCCACTCTATTAATGTTCTAGATGTTTTCCCTAAGTTTGACCAGTTTGAATGAAGGAATGAATCTCTCTAAGAATGCTTTAATTAACTCCTCCCAAGAAGTGATAGAATCATTCAGCAACTCATCGCAGCAGAATAGATTCTTGTGAGATATTCTTTAAGATGAACAACCCACAAATATCCATAAAGTTTCAAAGGTGTTCATGAGGATCCTTATGAGCTAAGCCCCCGAACATTCCGAATATTTGAAGTAGTTGTAGCATTGTTCTAGTACATTGCTTTCCATGTTGTAGGAAGTAATCTGATAGCTCCATTCGTCTCAACGACATTCATGTGCATGCCACTCAAGTGAACTAACTGATAATTTTACCCGTCATGACTAGCGTCATCACTACCATTATCACTCATGATTATACCTACAAATAGGAAATACGACAGCACCAAACAACAATCAGCAACAACTCAACAAGCTTACAAAGCAACTTCACTAATTGAATTCTTAGCTACCATTCCCCGGCAGCGGCACCGTTTTTGATAAAGCTCAAATTACCCTAAAACAATTAGAGGGTTAAGCATTCGTTTTCAATAAATATACCCAATAAAGAGTTGGGTCGAATCCCACAAGGAATAATAAAGGATAAGAATACAATTAGGAAATTAAGAATACTAATCTATTCATTGTAGCACTTTAGAACGAAAGAGTGGATGATTCCACCAAATTTAATAAAAATGTTTGAAGTATCAAGTGTCAAAATTAAACTAAAATTAGAAATTCAAGCAAGTAAGGAATAATCTAGGGCTGCATGGATTAGTATAGATGTCACGTTGGGTACTTGTGCTGCTCAATAGTACTATATAATCATTGATAAGCTGGGTAATCTTCAAAAACACTAATCTTCTTTTGATCTCATTGAACCATTTCACAGAATCCCTTTTCGATCTTATTTATGTGAATTACAAATTAACCTATTACCTTACATAAATCTCTCTTTCGAGTAGGTTTGTGCAATTAGAGATGAACCATAAACTCTCTTCCGAACAAGCAATATAAATCAAACTTAAATTGTATGCATCGAACTAATTATTCATTCAAATGATCTATTTTGAGCATCGATAGAAGATCAAGATTATGATTAAGTTTGGAACTTAAATTGTATGCATCGAACTAATTATTCATTCAAATGATCTATTTTGAGCATCGATAGAAGATCAAGATTATGATTAAGTTTGGAACTTAAATTGTATGCATCGAACTAATTATTCATTCAAATGATCTATTTTGAGCATCGATAGAAGATCAAGATTATGATTAAGTTTGGAACCTTAACCCCAGAATTAACGTCATGCTAATTTGCTCAAAGCAATGAATGTATAGTAATAAAATAGAGAAAAACACAATATTACTACATTAAATCAACACCCAACCCCATAATTGCACCCCTAGAATTTAGATTTTAGCCACACATCATGATAGTAACTATGGCTGAATCAACAACTTCGATTTCAACTCTCAATTACCCATTTCAAGAGTGTATTTTAAAACCCAAAAACTAAGAATGTTTCTTCAAAGGTTCAAAAAATAATTCTCCAAAATCTCATCCAAAAATATGATACAAACTCTGAATCCATTTTCTTTCTCTTTCTTACCATTTATAGTTTCCCCAAAATTTGCCCAAGATTCCACTAGTGACTTATTCGGTGACATTAGTTGGGCTCCCTTTACTCGTACAACGGATTTTCATTTAATCTTGAGCTCGCCTTCTTTTTCTTTAGGTTTCAGGTGTCTGAACCTTAGTTGGTGAACTCAATCGAGTTGGCCTTTCACATTTGATGGATCGCCAATCACTACCTTGTTTGCCTTTTCAACATCTATTTACACTCAGAAATATGTCACTTTCGGCGATGAATTCCTATTTCGCCCATTAACTTCGGCGAATCACCATTAATGTTTTTAGTCCACAACCTTCCTTGAGTATTTTCAACTTTTAACACTATCAACTTGGGCGAGGCCAGGCCCTTTGGGTGATCCGCCCTTTTTGTTAGTCAACCCCAGCTAGGAATTTCTACTCTTCAAATGCTTCTGGCCTCTTTTTCATGTATTTATCCCTACCTTGTCCTTTAGCTTCCATTAACAGTAAAATATGAAAATATCATTAGAATAGGACATCAATACGCATTGATAACAATAATTGTTGAAATAAAAAGTCCTCAAATGAGTGTAAATATACCACTCATCAACAACCCCAACCTTCACTTTTCCTTGTCCTAAAGTAAATCAAGAACACAATAAGTTCTACAAGTGTGTCTACTATAGTTCCCAATGAGGGTTAACATGCAAATGTCACCACCAGACTACTAATGAGTATATGCAATAACTCAATCATGTTCAATAAGCTTTAAATGATGACTAATCGGGATCAATACAAGATCAAGCTCACTCATGCTCTCCAATAATGCAAAATCATGCTTGAACAAAAGCATTTAAGTGGCCTCACATCAAAAATGATTTTGTAATCTTATAAGGAATATCAATGAAAAAAAGTTAGGAGTCAATATAACTCTCACTCTCTAAAAGAGAAATACATGTAAGCTTTGTCCCATAGGTTTGCCCATATTTTCCAATCATCAGACAACCTCATTTATGCAAGATCACAAGGGATTTTTTAGGCTTGTAATGGGGTTGAGGGTAAAGGTAAGATCAATTTGGCTCAGTGACTTCACATTTTGAAAGCATTTTTGTACTTATTTTCACCTCTGTCAAGTTCTTTTCATTTTTTTCACTTTGAAATGCAAACCTCAACTTTTCACTCAATTGGTTAGATACCCCTTTTATTTCATCATACTTTCTTTTTTATTTTTTAAGCTTTTTCTCTGTCCCTCTTTTTTTTGGGGAGGGGTTCATTCTTTTGTCACAACCCTAAAAGTTTAGTCTCACTTTTCTTTCTTCACCTTTTGCTTGACTTTCTTTCTTCATTCCTTTCCATACCCCCAACTTAGGTGTTTGGGCTAAGTAGACTATTCAAATAAATCAATCCTTAGAAAAGGGTTTTATGGGTGTGAGAAGCTAGGGATAATTTGGCTCAAGATGTTTCAACAAGGTTGACAACAAATAGTTAAGGCTCATGCCAAAATGGTTGCACACCTCATAAGGTAGTCATGAAAGGTATGAACATTTGGGTTCCATCTCAAAATTTGTGCCAAAATGGTTACACACCTCATAAGCTAGTGGTTGATTTCGAGGTTCCCGGGCTTTGGTGAGTTCTCATGCTTCAAGGATGAATTTTGATTGTTCTTAGTTCTTCTATTGTATTCCTAGTTTTGGACATGATGTGTTGGCTAGGCCCAATTTAATTCTATTGTATTAGATGGCTATTGAGACAACGTGTTTTAGATTTCAACTTTTCTGTATAAAACTATTGGACTTGAAATGTTGTTTTACTTCTATTGTTCTATTTCTCATGTTATGAATGTTAAGTGGCTTGTATGGGGTCCCTCGGGGTCCTATACGCCATGTTACATCTAGGGGATACCCCTGGGTCGTGACAAAAAACCAAGTCTTCAACAACCAATTGTCTTAAAAGGCACTTCAAAAACCAACTATCTCAAAAACCGATTATCTTAAAAAGCAACCACCAAAAACTAATTATCTCAAAAATCAACAGTCTTCATAATTAAGCACCAAAAACTAATTATCTCAAAAACCAACAATCTTAATAATCAACCACCAAAAACCAACCATTTCATAAACCAATTGTCTAAACACCCACTTAAAAAATCAATTGGCTTAAGAAACAAATAATCACAAAGGCCTTACTCGTCACCACTGAGCTGCATAACAATACCCATCACGTCCACTGAATTTTGATCACTGCCTCATTTTCCCACTGCTGTCAAGCCTTCTTCTACATTCTCTTCCAGCTTCTCCTGCTCTTTTTCTTTTTCTTTCTTCTCTTCCAGCTTCTCCTCCTATTTTTCTTCTTCTTTCTTCTCTTAAATCTTCTCCTCTTCATTTTCTTCTTGTTTCTTCTCTTCCAGCTTCTCTTATTTTTCTTCTTCGTTCTCTTCTAGTTTCTCCTCTTCTTTTTCTTCTTCTTTTTCTACCGTCTTCTCCTCCACTTGTTTTTTCTCTCCTTTCTTCATCTCTTCTACAACTTCATTAACTTTTTTTGCAAAGTATTCATCAACTACAACACAATTTTCTTCGACTATTGCTAATTAGTCTACCTTTATTTTTCTTGTTCTTTTGAGTTATCCTCAATTTCTCATCTCGAATAAAAGCATCAAGTTCCATCATTGATTGTTCAAGGAATGCATCCCGCTATCACATATTATCATCTTTACGATTACTCGGTATATATTTTCGTCCACTCGTAACAGAATTCTCATAGGGTTGGTTGGAATTGTTATTACCCAATATTTCATCCTCCTCGTTCTCTACTACTGAATTGAGGACAATGACACCTTTCAAATTGGCCTTTAAGGCATCAATGAATGTGTCCTTCACTTCGTCCGTATATGGCTTTAATGTTGCCATATAACTTTATTTTGTCTCACGGACAGTAGGTGTAAGGTATGGGTGCATAATCTGCAAAAAAATTTTAAAAAAAAGTAAAAAAAAATTAATATATATATATATATATAAATAGTACACAACATTTACTAATTTACAAATATTGCTAGATAATAATAAATAAGTTTATACCTTTGTACTTAAATGGATCACCTTCGATAGTATTATTGCTCTTTGTCGTGTGCCATATAAGTAACCGGGGAACGGGCAGAGTAGAATCTAAAGACTTCTTGGCATACTTACCAAGATAAGGGAAAGCCTCATATATCCAAACCTGAAATTAATAACATAACAAATAAATAAACTGAGACTATGAAATACTATATAACTATCTAAGAGTTTATTATAAATCAAGTATATAATTGATAATAAGTACCAAAAATGCCTAGGGGAAGCCATACAGAGCATACGATGCATTCCCTCTTTCATTGTACACTTCACTCTACTTCTTCAAATTGATTTTGTTCCTTCAAATACACAACTGTTAGATCAAAACACTCTTTCCCCCACGGATAACTCTTGAAGAAATCTAAATCACCCACTATATTAATGTTGTTTGAATCCACATTCATAGTTCGATCATGGGTAAGCAACATCGAGTGGACGAAACAAACTAAAGAGCACTTCGACTTCTGCTCCTTATTCAATTTGGTACCCTTAATCAAACTCATCAACTTTGTAGCAGTAATGTTCTTATTCTTGGTCACTTTATAATGAAAATTCTCACCTTTCTAAAGTACTTTTGTCATTTTTGCATCACAGGGGTATGCCTGACCCATTCAACTCTGTAATCAATGTAAATTCTCTTAGGTCAATACAAGAAGGCTTATCATTCACACAGAACCACATCTCATGCAATTTCTTTTACCATTTTCACACGTCGCAACAACAAATAATGGACTATCTGTCCATTGAACTTGAAATATTCTGGAATATGCCTCAAGTGTCCAAAACAAGTACCTTTAAAGTCATTCTAAATTTTTTCTTGAACTAAAAGTTTTCTAAAATCACGATAATCAGACATCCTTGTTCTCACAAAAAATTTTGCTGGAAACAATCCTAACTCATCCATCCATGCCGTTAGATTATACGACTTACTAGAGATTTCTCTTGCACAAATTGGCAAGGACAGGGGGTCATCATCCTCATCTCTAGTATCTCAGGTCTATCCATTAATCCTCTTATCTCCACTGTCAGTTTTTTCTTCACTAGATTCAACATCATCATTAGCCTGGCCACTACTGTCCTCGTAGTTGTCAATCTCAGTCATTGTATCAGAATTCGAGTTAGACTTAGGTTCTCCAACTACAATTTCTTTCTTTTTTAAGATCTGGAAACTTATTTAGCCTTTTTTTCTTACTTTTAGAAGTCTTAGGAACAGATTGTTTAACGATGCCGCCTCTAGTTTTGGCCATATTGTACTATTTACAAAAATATAATTTTCATATCAAAATATCGACCAGTAGTCTATTAACACAAACAAAGTAATGCTAAAAAATATATGCAAAACAAGTAGTAGTTCCAACAAAACTCGATAATGCCATTGACATAAACACCATTAAAGTCGACCAAAATATAGTAAAAACTTTCAAGTAGATAGGCCAGATAAACATAAAAATTCAAATATTTCTACGCATTATCCAAAGCAAAACGTCAGTAATGATTCCGAATAAAAAGCATGGATTAAAACGGGTGAGATTTTCAGAACTTTAAGAAAAAATCTAAACTTCGCTACACTATCGCAATAGAAAAATCAAATAGGCTAAAACTTATTGAGAAGACGATTAAACTTAATTAAGAGGAAGAATATTGAAAAAGATCCAACTCAACTTGGGGAAGAAGATTGAAAAATATTCAACTAAAATTGGGGAAAAAGATTGATGAAAAAAAGACACACTCTACTTCGTTTTTCAGTAACGATTATAGGATCTCACTTTTCTTATTTTTCAATAATGGAAGATGGATGTTTTGTTGGAGAATGATCAGTTTTATAGAGGTTGATGATTTCGATCTGGATTTACCGTTGTAATGACGGTTTTAAACTCTACCAATCGCAGCGGTGCTATCGCAATGAATTAAAATGGGAGAAATTAATTTTTCAATATAAGGTATTTGAAATAATAAATCTCTTAACCAATTTTCTTCTTCACTACCTGAAGCAAAAGAAATTAGTTCAGCCTTCACGGTAGAGTTAGAAATTATAGTTTGCTTTTTTGATCTCCAACAAATATTACCGCCACCTAAAGTAAAGACATAACCAGTAGGTAGAACAGGAATCACCTGATAAAGTGTTCCAATCTGCATCAGAAAAGCCTTCAAGTACAACAAGATAGTTTTTATAGAACAAACCACATTTTTTGTTCGAATTAAATATCTCATAACTCTTGTTATAGCATGTCAATGTTCATTACCTAGCTTGCTTGTAAACCTACCAAGTACTCCTACTCCATATGCAATGTCAGGCCTAGTGCAATCAGTCATATTTCTCAAACTTCCAATTATGCTAGCATATTCCTTTTGATTTATCACATCATTTTCACTTTCAACATAAAATAAGTGAACACTTCAATCAAAAAGAATTACAACATGCTTGCAATCAAGAAAGTTATATTTTTTCAAAATTTTCTCAAAATAATGTGACTAGTCAAGGAAATTCGCTCACATTTTCTTGTTATTTTTATTCCAAGAATATAATTTGTCTCACCAAAATCTATCATATCAAATTGGCTTCTAAGAATATTTTTAGCTTCATCATTAACATTCATGTTAGAGCCAAAGATCAATAAATCATCAACATATAGTCAAATAATCACAGATGAATTATTTCAAGACTTATGATATATGCAGTTATGACACTCATTTGTTTTAAAACCATTTTGAATCATGCATGAATCAAACTTTTCATGCCATTGATTTTGTCTCTGTTTCAAGCCATATAGGGATTTAGTAACTTTATACTTTACTTTCTTGGCCTGCTTTTATAAAATACTCGGGTTGATCCATATAAATTTCCTCATTTAGGTCTCCATTTAAAAAATAGTTTTTACATTCATTTGATGAATTTGCAAATAAAATACTGCAGTCATAGCAATTAAAAATCTTATGGATGTAATTCTTGTTACCGGTGAAAAAATATCAAAAAATTCTAGGCCTTCTAGTTGTTTTAAACCTTTTGCAACTAGTCTAGCCTTATATTTATCAATAGATCCATCCGGTTTATCTTTTTTCTTAAGACCCATTTGCAAATAATTGTTTTACAACCCGGTGGTAAATCAACTTATTTCCAAGTTTTATTAGAAATCAGTTATTCCATTTTATCATTAACAACTTCTTTCCAAAAAATAAAATCATGTGAAGATAATGCTTCTTTCAAAGTGAGAGGGTCATCTCCAACATTAAACACATAAAAATCAAGACCAAAATCTTTTTCTACTCTAGCTCTTTTACTTCTTATTAACTCAATATCACCAATTTCTTTATATTTTAAAGTAGAAGTAGAAGAACTAGTTGGTGACAAAATATTTTGTTCAATTCTTTGACCCCCACTATTTTTAGAATCAAAAGGGAATTTATTTTCATGAAAAATAGCATCACCTGAATCAATTATAACAATATCTTCGAGATTAAAAACTCTATTGTACTATTTGAAGCATAACCAAGAAAAGAAGTAGTCACTTTCTTACCCAATTTTGTAATCTTGGGATCCATTAACCTCACAAAGGCTAGACAACCCCAAACTCTTAAATATCCCAAACTTGGCTTTTGCCCTTTCCACAATTCAAAAGGTGTCAATTTAGACTTTTTATGAGGAACACGATTGAACACATAACAAGCCGTAAAAATAGCTTCACCCCATAAAGTTAAAGGTGTATGTGACTCAATAAGCATGACATTAGTCAATTTAACAAAAGTTCTATTTTTTCCTTTCTGCTACACCATTAGATGAAGAAGAATAAGGAGGAACAGTTTCATGAATTATTCACAATGATCTAACAAAAGAATTCAACTCATTTGACTCATATTCACGGTCTCTATCACTATTAATTCTTTTTATTTTCTTCCAAACTGGTTTTCAACCTCATGGAGATAAGTTTTAAAATTTCAAAAGCATCACTTTTATTTTTCATCAAGTAAGCATATGCTAACTTAGAAAAATCATCAATGAAAGTGATAAAATGCCTATTACCTCCACGAGTAAAATTCCTCCAAGTTCACAAATATCAGTATGAACTAGTTCTTACAAATTAGTTCTTCTTTCAACTAGAAAATGGGGCCTTTTAGTGATTTTGACTTTACTACAATCCTCACACTTTTCAACATTCTTTTTAACCATTGGGATCAGTCCTAAACCACTCATGATTGAAACATAACGATCATTAATATGACACAAAGGAGCATGCCAAAAATTGGTAGAAGAAAGCATATAAACAGAAGTAGAAACTTTATTCTTTTCAACATTCAATTTAAACATCCAATCACAAGCATACCCTTTTCCCACAAAAATACCCTTCTTCACAATTACATATTGATCAGATTCACTAATCTGTTTAAAGCCTGCTTTATTAAGAAGAAAACTAAACATCATATTTTTCCTTATGGAAGGAGTATAGAGGACATATTTCAAAGTTAATACCCTTCCAGAAGTAAAGTACAATTCAACATCTCTCGTTCCAAGCACTTGAGTTGTGCGAGAATCACCAAGAATGATGGTTTTGGGATTCTCAAAATAAGTATATGTTTTAAACCAATCTTTGTCATAACAGACATGATGGTTTACACCAGAATCATCCCACCATCCATCAACATTCTCAACCATGTTTATGTCGGTAATCACTGCCACGAAAAGTTCTTCGGTAACATTTGCTGGAGGGTTAGGACCACGTTTTCGGAATCTGCAAAATCGAGCAATATGCCCACTCTTGCCACAAACAAAGCATGGTACCTTATATTAAAATTGTTGATTTTGTGTTTGGTTATTTTCACCATTGTTTTTCTTGGGAGGTCTACAATTATTTTTCTTGAATTTTTTCTTGTTAGGTTCAAAGAAGTATTTTAGTGAGTTTCAGGAATAGTATTATTTGAAGTAATTAAGTTTACCTTAGTTGTGATATTGCTCTCTTTTGTTATAAAAGTTCATCTTGGCCCCTTGCTTGTTAGTCCATACGTATTTTCATTATCAACGTCTCAAGAGAGGTTTCCTTTTGTTTGTGGCGCATTGCTTTTTGAAATTCCTTCCAAGAAGGTGGAAGTTTATCTACTATGCCACAAACAATAGGGTTATCTCCAATTTTGACCTCCTCAGACCTTAGCTCTTCAACAATCATCGTGGAAGTTTATCCACTATGCCACAAACAATAAGGTTATCTCCAATTTTTACCTCCTCGGACCTTAGCTCTCCAACAATCATTATAAAGTCTTGAGCTTGGTCTACCACTGATTTGTTGTCCACCATTTGGGAACGAAAAAATCTACCAGCCGCATATGTTTTCACTCCAGCCTCTTCGGTATCATACTTACACTGCAATATTTTCTAAATTTTCTTTGCACTAGAGTAAGTTCTATCATAATAATCATAAAAATTATAAGATAAACAATTAATAATATAATACCGACACTTAAAGGAATCACATCGTACTTTTCCACTTTCTCTAGATGAGAAACAGTTTCATCATCATTCATAGAGGTGATGTCTACTTTATTAGGATTCTTCTCAGTTAACACATAAGAAAATTGAGAAGACTTAACTAGAAAAGTACTTTACCCTTTTATCTTTTGAAATGGTTACCATTGAACCGAAATGGCTTGTTGAGGTCTCCCATCTTGACATCTGCGGTTTTTTCAATTTAGCCATTATGAATCTCCTTAAAATTGTTAGTGAAAAAATTACATTACAAGATTACAATTGAAAAATAAAATGAAGAAATAAAAATCTCTTTTGGCTGAGGCGTGGATATCTCGCTCTCTTTAAGGAGATTCAAGCCCACTGCAACAAATATTTTTCACCGGTCGAGCAGTAGTCCTTCTTGACTTGTCCCCTCAAGGATATAATAGTCTAATCACAAAATATAACTCAACAACTCTGGACAAGAGTTTAGTCCAAAGCTCCACAAAAAAACACCTCCCTTCAACTAATAAGAACTCTTTTTTTTACAGACTTAGCTTTATGCACTCTATATTTTTTTGTGTATAAAACAAATGAAGACTACCACTATTTTTAGTTGAGGAAGTCTTCCTACCAATTGATAGGAAAATAATGGTATATTAAATAGAAAAGATAAATGGCCTAGGAGTTACATATGTTAAAAGGAATAATGGAGAAGTAATGGTGAAGGGCAACAAATGCACTAACGTGTAGATGTTACTATATGACCATTGCCAACGTTTCATTGCCAACATTCAGTGCAACGTTCCTAAAGCAATATGCCATAATGCCTCTGGTCATTAACTGACCCTTGAGTAATTAGGCACCAATGCTATACATTGTAACAAAGCTGCTAGTTACTCGAACAATTAAAATAGAAATTGTTAATGTGGCAATTCAAAGAAGTAAAATAATAGAATATTAAAATTCCTACACTAACATTTTTTAATATCCCTTGGGATTGTAATTTAATATTTTGGAGGGATGAATTTATTTAATGTTGAAGTGTTGGGATGAAAATGATATTTTATATACTTGTATTTTTATCCACCAAGTTTTTAAAGTGATGAAAAGGTACATGACCCCACAACCCAACCCCACTTTTTCTAACCTTAAACCTAAAAATTAAATAAATAAAAAATTAGGTGGCTATTTCTCAAATTAATCTCATGTAACTTTGTTGTAAACAAACCATCAAACCCCTTGTAACTTGTTCTTTAATTTTGTAGTCGCAAATCTTGTTGTATTTTCAATTTAGGATGGGTTTTGGATTCAGAATGGGAGAAAGCAAGGTTTGGAAGTCGGATGAGATTCCAAGGCAGCCACAACAGGAGCTTAATGCACAAGCAATTGCAGAAGCAGAAGCTGCAATCGCACAGGTAGAAGCTATTATTGCTGAGATAGAAAGGGTTATTACAATGGCAGAGGAAGCACGACACAGTTAATCCTTTTCTTTTAACTAACCAAACAATAAACCTTTATGCTTCATTGCTTTCTTTCTTTGAAGAAATAACCGTTGTATATCATTGAGGTTACAACAAAGTTTATAGGCAAAACATGGTGCTTTTGAATTTAAATATATATTTACCAAATATTATCAAATTTAACAAAAAAAGTAAAATCAAACCAACTAGAACTCAGAATTCTATTTCTATTTGGTCAATTGAAAAATATAGTAACCCAACTACGTTGAGGTCGAATCCCATAGAGAGCGTACTAGAGTTCTTATATAATTTAATGTTGAGATTCAAATTAGTAACTATCATTGGAAAATTGGATTTTTTTAATGAGAATCTGCTAACTACTTTGGCAAGTTGGATTTGTGTCAATAATAAATGTGAACTACATTTACAATTAATAGATAACGAAACTCAAACAAAATTTTACTATCAATTTATTCAGGTGTGTTTATTGTGCAAAACTGACAATTGCACTTGGGTGTCGAGTAAATTTGTCCATTCATCAAAAGTCTCTGATAAACTATCGTCTCTCGAGCTTAAGTTATTAGATGGTGGTTGTTGGCACGTAGCACCAAATCCCTTGTAATGATCATTTTTCCTAATCTTAACTTCTTTTGTCGTACAAGTTAGAACAGATCCAAGTTCTTTTTTATGTTGTCGACTCTTTAAAGAAAACTTCCATTGCGAAAGGAACTTAATACACAATAATCAGCCCTTCATAAGAAAGATATTTATTTATAAATAATTTATTGTCGTCATCCCTACTCTAAGTTTGATAACCCTAATTATGAGCTTGTATACTTATAACTATCAGTAAATAATAACTATAGTAATTTAAACTAATAGATAGCGTTAATACAATAGAAAGTAATATCAACCTTTGATTAATGCAACTCTGGCAAGATAGTCTTTTTCATTCAACAATAATCTACGAAAACTAGAAAGTAAAACCTGAAAACTAAGAACAATTAATTCTAATATCTTGTAGTAATTCCAAACCCTTAGAAATACTTCATAACCCTAGATGTGTTTTCAAAAGACATATATATTATAATAGTGTCAAAATCTTAATCTCGATTGGACTCTAAATTGACTGGGTCATACCCATTCCAATAAATAAGGTGCTTAGAAGGTGGGACTCATTGTGAGAGGAACTAACTCACATCGCGGGGTCCATTTCTCAAATCCAGCCTCATTTTGTTGACTCTCTACAGTTCAATTCTTGTACATGTACGGTGTGAAGCCTATCTTTGAGTCCTTCTTGCATCTATTCTTGCTTCATCTTAGTCTGGATTATTGTGCTTTGTGTTCCAATCCATCGTATGGGTCTTTTCTTGCTATTTTTGGCCTAAAATCAACTTAATCATATGTATTAACTCATGACAACATATAATCACTAAACACATGAATATTCACCAGACTACACTCAAAATGTGTCTAAAACATGGGGTAAGCTATGGTGTTTGAATGCGTAATTTCACTCTTGATCACCACCTCACACTTAAAAACTTTTTACATCCTCAAACGATTCATCCTATCCTTTATAGACCCATTACAATATCATTTTCGATTAAAAAATGGGTACTCACGAACTCTGTGTAATGACCCTCTAGGTCATTTGATTGTTTATGCCTTTTGCTCGTCCTTTAGAGTGTTGCTATAGTGACCCCAAGTCATTTATGACTTATGGGGACTGAAATTTTGGTCCCATAATTGTTCTTTTGGTTTTTATAGGAATTTATGTGTTTCGGAGTTTTTTGGAACCTTGAACGGTTGATTTTGATCAAAGGTTCTGGAAGGCGACCTTAGAGTCCAATTCTGATGGTTTCATCAGCTTAGAAAGGGTAATATTAGGATAGTAGAATGATTGGAATGGGTGAAAATATTGTCAGCACGGTTAGCTTTAAAATATTGAATTGTGTTTAGAACGACCTTTCTGTAGATCCCGAGGCTCTCGGGCCAATTTCGAGACCTCTATGGATTTTTGGCTTAAAATAGAGTTTGGGTGTGGGACCCACTTTTTACTAAGATGACCTCGTATGGAAGTTTAAACTACTCCATTGAGTCTGGAATAATGAATTTGTTAGGGTAGCATATCTCATTTGTGTGCACGGGGTTCCGAACAAATTCTAAACACTCCACCGAAGATTAAAAACTTGCCAAAACCAGTTGATGTGCATCAGCTGGTGTAGGTAATTTGACCCTTAGTGTTCAAAGGCCCTTGGTCACGTTTTCGAGGACCTGATCCCTTATGCATCATGGTCACGATAGCGATGAAGGGTTGACTGAGTTGACCTTCTTTTAGTCATTGGGATTGAGAATTCTAACCTCTGCAATCACGATGGTCAGCTGTCACGACCCAAAGTACACCTTAGGCAAGACATGGCGGGTGAGACACCGAGAGACCCTACACAAGCCACTTGACAGACATATACACAATATAATAGATAAAAGCAAAGAGTCTCATACGAATAAAAGAGTTTGAAATTTAAAAGTGGAAGTCTAACATAGTCTTGACAAGCCATCTATTACATCAAGAGGAGTGGTCGAAATGTAACTCGTACACCACGTTCAACATCCGAGCCTAAGAGACATAATAAAGCAATAAAGGTTACACTGTCCTCGTAGTATGAGAACTCACAAAGCTAAACATATAAATATAAGCATATCATCATCCGTGGAAAACACAATTAAGTTATTAATCCAACCTAAAAACTTCATTGAAAAGCTCCTTAAATCTTGAATCATGCATGAGTGAGAAAACCTTTCACCAAACCATGATCCCTTAATATGAGAAAACCTTTCACTACTTAATTGATGCTAATGTTAAAGCAACCAAGATCATAAATAATCCCTTTTCATAGATGTAACACCTAAGAATTTAAATGAATGAAAGAAATGTTGTTTTTGAGTTGCAAGTGTGACCTACGGCTCCTACCTGCAGTTCGTAGAAGCATCTGCTTACCATAGATGGCATCCATAAGTACAATGAAATGAACAAAAAATTTTGAGGAAATTTTTAGGACCTATGGTGGCCATGTACGTTTCGTAGGTATACCTAACAATCGTACATGGTCCCCATCGATGGATGGTCCAAATTCATGTCCTTAAACATTACCTACGGCCTACCAAGACGATTCGTAGTAGGACCTATGGACCATATTTCAAAATCATAGGTGAGGCTCGACAATTTTATTTTAAGAGATTCTGGGTCTTTTCCTAGTTATTCTAACCCAATACTACGCCATTTTACCCCTAAATCTAAACCCTATAAATACCTTTCATCCTTAGAAATTTCCCCCAACTTATTCATTCGCTCAAATTCCTAAAGTCTTTCCGATGTTTTCTCCAAAAAACAAATCTTCTCTCTAGATCAAGAAAGAAGAAGCTAGAGTTCTTCAAGTTCAAGTATTATTTCTTCATCATTGCTTAGGGATTAAATCAAGGTACATATGGAGTTAATCAATGGGTTTAAATCACCCATTAAGCCCCCAAAGTTTCTTCAATTCTCCAATTCAATTTCCCACGACATGATTAGGTTTTCACTCAATTCCTTGTGGGATCTATTTGTATGGATTTAGTTGCTTTATTATGATCTTATTTTTGATGAGTTGAACTTAATTATTCCATGTGAACCCATGCATTGATTTGTGAATTTTGACTATGAACCCTAATGATTATATATCCCGCTTTCAAAACTATTTTCTTTAGTAGTAGGACACTTCTAGCATGAAGTTAATGACTATGAGTCTCAAATAGCTATTATAAAAAGATCATAGATGGTGAAAGGTTTTCTTACGCATGGTCTAAGGAGCTACCTATGATGTTTATAGCTTGGATTAGTATCTTAATTGTACTTTTTCATGGAGAATAAAAATGAAAAATATTAATGACTATTCTGTAGGATTTATGCTTAGCACTGAGAGCATATTGAGATGGAAGCTCTCTCGTAGCTTGAGGCCGAGTTTGTAATGGCAATCTCCTTATCCCATAACTATGTGCCACCATAGAATGATTTGTATTAGATATACATTAACTAGTGGATCTACTTTAGCTCAGATTTATGGTTCTTACCTTGGCAAGTGAGGACACCCCTTTTTGGTCTGGGGTAAACACTAGATTCCATGTTTTAGCTCGCATGGTCTATATGTCGGTTTATCATAAACTTCCCACCAAAATAAACTAACTTAATTATTCATGTTTTATGAATCTTACTTTTGTGATTTAAAGATGCAATGACCTTTTTCATTATTTATGAATCTTCTTAAATAATTTTACTATGTTTTAACTTGGTCATGCATTTCATGTTTTTCCATTATGTCCCTTTATGATCATGTCTCATGTTCATACTTAGTATATTCCATTTACTAATGCATACTTGTGCCTACATTGTTTTACTAATGCAGGAATGGCGATTTTTATCCTTCTGTTCGTGGCTAGTTGATTTCATTAGAGATTTGAAGACTTGGTGAGTCCTCATACTTCGAGGACAATGTCATTTTATAGCTTTATGTCATTTCCATTTTTTCAGACTTTGCATGTGATGTATGGGTTATGTCCCAATCACTTTCGTTATGATGTATTAGATGGCTTACTGAGAAAAATGTTAGACTTCTTCTTTGATTCAAAAGCTCTTTTGAAATATGAAATGCTATCTTTTGAACTCTTTAAATTCTATTATCTTGTATGATGTATGCTAAGTGGCTTGTGTAAGGTCTCTTTAGGTTGTACGCCATGTCACGTCTACGGTGTAATTTGGGTTGTGAAAATAAATCATGCATACGTTCATACAAGCATCATTCATTAATTCATAGTTTTTCTTCAAATTCATGCAATCTGGGTTCATAGTTAAAAAAAATCATTAGTGCATGGGTTCATATGGAATTGATTGGAAAGCTATGTAATTGAATTTCTATAATCATAATATAATAAAAATCAAACAATTTAAATCCATACATATAGAAGCCATGGGGAAATGAATAAAAACCTAACCAATTTATAGAAATTAAATTGGGGAATTGGAGAATCATTGGGGACTAAATGGGTTAATGGAACCCATTGATGAACTCCCTACGTACCTCAATCTCAAAGCCTACAAGCAATTGATGAAGAAACATGGAAGACTTGAAAAAACCTAGAAATTCATTAAGAGCCTTGGATAGGAAACCTTGGAGAGGAACTTTTGAAATTTTTGGAGAATGGGTAGATTTAGGGGTAAAATTAGTTATAGGGGATTATTTATAGGCAAGATGAGGTAGTATAAAATTTTGGAGCATAGGGAATGTCGCAAATACACTTTTAAAAGAACTACCGGCTGATCCTATGATTGGGACGTATGGACCATAGAAATTCCTACGGACCATACTGTCAACCGTAAGTCTAAAAACTGGGGCCTACGTCTTGGGAAAATCCTACGACCCATTTGTAGGAACTGTTAAATTTCTATGGTCCGTGGAACCCATCTGTAGACCTCAATTTTCAACTCAAAATTTTACGAAGTCTGGGACCCTTCCATGGGACCTTCCTACGATCCGCAGTCCATCCTCCATACCAACTTGGTCAATCGTTGAATCAGTTACTAGACTTGATTTCCAAATTACTTTACCACTTCCTACGAGACTGGTCAGTGAACCGTAGAACTTCCTACGAACCATAGACTAGTCTAGTAGACTTGAACCAGTAGTCCGCTTTGACCTTCTTTCCTTTTCTAAATTTTGAGGTGTTACAATATTTCCTTCCACTCTTTTAATGTTCTAAATGTTATCCCTAAGTTTGACCATTTTCAATGATGGAATAATCCCTCTAAGAATGCTTTAATTAACTCCTCCCAAGAAGTGATAGAATCATTCAACAACTCAGCCAATCATCTAGTAGCTTCCCGCGTTAAGGGGAATGAGAATAATCGCAGCCGAATAGATTCTTGTGAGATATTCTTTAAGATGAACAACCCACAGATATCCATAAAGTTTTGAAGGTGTTCATGAGGATCCTTATGAGCTAAGTCCCCTAACATTCTGATCATTTGGAGTAGTTGTAGCATTGTTCTGGTACATTGCTTTCCTTGTTGTAGGAAGTAATCTGATAGCTCCATTTGTCTTGACGACATTCATGTGCATGCCACTCAAATTAACTAACTTATCATTTTACCCGTCGTGACTTCCATGCCCATAGTTCATCATGAACTTCGTAAGTTGAGCATCGTTCAGAGAAGTGGTATCTTCAAGTTCTAAGCCTTCAAGTGTTGAGTTCCTAAATCCCTCTTTGAGATTCATTTCTAATCATGTGACTATTACATATTACCCATGAAGTCCTTGAGTTGAGTTGTTCATGCCCATAATTCCGCATGAACATTATTAGTCGAACAATCTTGAGATGAGAAGTATCTTTGAGTCCTTTAGTTGAGTAGTTCATGCTCATAAATTCTGCATGAACCCTCTGAGTTGAGCATTCTTGAAGTGAGTAGTATTATTGAAGTTCTTGAGTTCCAAGTATTGAGTTCTAACTATGGTTATTGGAAACCATGAATTGAGTCGTTCACATCCATAATTCGGTATGAACCATATTTTAAGAAGTCTTTTTACAAACATTTTAACTTTGTTTTAAGACTTAAGTTTTAAGTTAAGCAAAAAGTAAAGAGTAAAGAGTTGAGTTCTTTTCTTCAAAAGAGTATATCGGGACTATGTATTCCCAAAGAGTAAATGTTTTTCATATTTAAACAAGAGAGGAAACTGAGATTTCAAAAGAGCCTTTGAGCTAGTTTTTCAGTAAAAAGGAAACTATTTCCAAGAGAGCTTTTAAGCTAAGTTTTGAGTAATTATCTCAAACCAAAGAAAGAGTTTTCTTTTTACAAATATATGAGCTAAGTACGTTTTTGGAATAGTATTGAACACCGATATGGGGATGCGAGTTCAGATAACTCAAGTCTCCATAAACCATGTAGCCATCATCGGTATTAATGGGTCATACTTTTTAGATGATCACATAAGTTAAGCTAGTGGATCCACTAAGTTAAGCATTCTATATGACGGCAAAGTA
>NW_006239662.1:40512-54174 GCF_000226075.1 Solanum tuberosum | reverse complement strand
ATTGTTGCTTTATATTGAGTTGAGTACTTTGAGTTGAGTATCTAATCTATGAGTTGAGTATCTTATCCTTGAGTATTTCTTAGTGGAGTAAGTTGAGTAGTTTTGAGTATCCTTGAGTATTCCTTGAGTTGAGTAAGTTTGAAATGAGGTAAGTATGTTTCCACTTTTTATCAAGTTCAAACTTATGTTTATGTTTTAGAATTCCCCTTACATGCTTGTACATTCCACGTACTAAGCCATTTGGCCTGCATCTTCTCATGATGCAGACATAGGTATTCGGGATCATCAACAGGAACTTCGTTGATACATCTGAGAGTTCGAGTTAGCTATGGTGAGCCTCATTGCTTCTGGAGGATTTCATTTACCTTTCAGTTATATCAGTTGTTAGGATGTCGTCGGTCTTGTCCCGACTTCCATCTTTATCAGTTAGAGGTTTCATAGATAGACAGTAGAGTATTAGAAGGCTTCATTTATTTTGTTAAATGTTTTAAAGACTAAAGTTGCCTTTTTATGGCGAGTTGTATATATTTTATTATATAGAGTTTTCTTTGGACTTAAAGTTTGTATTTAAGTTTTATGAACTTTTATTTCAGTTTTAAGCTTTTGCATGCTTAAGTTAGTCTTTCGCTTGTAGTCAGCCAGGATAAGGGTTCGCTTGGGGACTAGCAATGGTTCTTGAGTGTCGGCCACGTCCAGGGTGTAGACTCGGGTCATGACAGGCGCCATTTTCGATTAAGCTCAAATTACCCTAAAACAATTAGAGGATTAAGCATTCGTTTTCAATAAATATACCCAACAAAGAGTCGGGTCGAATCCCACATGGAATAATAGAGGATAAGAATTCAATTAGGAATTAAGAATACTAATCTATTCATTGTAGAACTTTAGAACAAAAGAGTGGATGATTCCACCAAATTTAATAAAAAGGTTTGAAGTTGCAAGTATCAAAATTAAACTAAAAATTAGAAATTCAAGCAAGTAAGGAATAATCTAGGGCTGCATGGATTAGTACCGATGTCACGTTGGGGTACTTGTGTTGCTCAATAGTGCTATATAATCATTGATAGGATGGGTATTCAATAACACTAATCTTCTTTGAACCCCTTATCGATCTCATTTATGTGAATTACAAATCAACCTATTACCTTACATAAATCTCTCTTTCGAGTAGAATTGTGCAATTAGAGATGAACCATAAACTCTCTTTCGAACAAGCCATATAAATCAAACTTAAATTGTATGCATCAAACTAATTATTCATTCAAATGATCTATTTCGAGTATCGATCGATGATCGAGAATATGATTAAGTTTGCAACCTTAACCCATGAATTAACGTCTTGCAAATTATCTCAAAGAAATGAATGTATAGCAATAAAATAGAGAAAAACACAATATTACTACATTAAACAAACACCCAACCCCATATATGCACCCCTAGAATTGGGATTTTTGCCACACATCATGATAGCAACCATGGATGAATCAACAACTTCCTTTTCAACTCTCAATTATCCATTTCAAGAGTGTATTTTAAAAACCAAAAACTAAGAATGTTTCTTCAAAGTTTCAAAAATAATTCTCCAAAATCTCATACAAAAATATGATAGAAACTCTGAATCCATTTTCTTTCTCTTACTTACTATTTATAGTTTCCCCAAAATTTGCCCGAGATTCCACTGGTGACTTATTCGGTGACATTAGTCAGGTTCCCTTTACTTATACAACGGGTTTTCATTTAATATTGAGCTCGCCTTCTTTTGCTTTAGGTTTCAGGGGTCTGAACCTTAGTTGGTGAACTCAATTGAGTCGGCCTTTCACATTCAATGGATCGCCAATCACTACCTTGTTTGCCTTTTCAACATCTATTTACACTCAGAAATATGTCACTTTCGGCGATGAATTCCTATTTCGCCCATTAACTTCGGCGAATCACCATTAATGTTTTTAGTCCACAACCTTCCTTGAGTATTTTCAACTTTTAACACTATCAACTTGGGCGAGGCCAGGCCCTTTGGGTGATCCGCCCTTTTTGTTAGTCAACCCCAGCTAGGAATTTCTACTCTTCAAATGCTTCTGGCCTCTTTTTCATGTATTTATCCCTACCTTGTCCTTTAGCTTCCATTAACAGTAAAATATGAAAATATCATTAGAATAGGACATCAATACGCATTGATAACAATAATTGTTGAAATAAAAAGTCCTCAAATAAGTGTAAATATACCACTCATCAACAACCCCAACTTAAACTTTTGTTTGTCCTCAAGTAAATCAAGAACACAATAAGTTCTACAAGTGTGTCTACTATAGTTCCTAATGAGGGTTAACATGCAAATGTCACCCCAAGACTAATAATGAGCACATGCAATAACTCAATCATGCTCAATAATCTTTAAGTGATGACTAATTGGGATCAATACAAGATCAAGCTCACTCATGCTCTCCAATAATGCAAAATCATGGTTCAACAAAAGCATTTAAGTGGCCTCACATAAAAAATGATTCTATAATCTTAAAAAGCATATCAATAAAAAAAAAGTTAGGAATCAATACAACTCTCACTATCTAAAAGAAAAATACATGCAAGCTTCGTCCCATAGGTTTGCCCATATTTTCCAATCATTAGACAACCTAGTTTATGCAAGATCACAAGGGATTTTTAGGCCTGTAATGAGGTTGAGGGTAAAGGTATGATCAATTTGGCTCAGTGACTTTACATTTTCAAAACATTTTGCACTGATTTTCACCTCTTCTCAAGTTCTTTACATTCTTTTCACTTGGAAACTCAAGCCTCAACTATTCACTCAATTGGTTAGATACCCCTTTTATTTCATCATACTTTCTTTTTTATTTTTTAAGCTTTTTCTCTGTCCCTCTTTTTTTTGGGGAGGGGTTCATTCTTTTGTCACAACCCTAAAAGTTTAGTCTCACTTTTCTTTCTTCACCTTTTGCTTGACTTTCTTTCCTCCTTCCTTTCCATACCCCAAACTTAGGCGTTTGGGCTAAGTTGACTATTCAAATAAATCAATGCTTAGAAAAGGGTGTTATGGATGAGAGAAGCTAGGGATAATTTGGCTCAAGAGGTTTCAACAAGGTTGACAACAAATAGTTAAGGCCCAAATGGTGCCAAAATGGTTGCACACCTCATAATGTAGTCAAGAAAGGTATGAACATTTGGTTTCCCTCTAAAAATTTGTGCCAAAATGGTTACGCACCTTATAAGCTAGTGGTTGATTTCGAGATTCTCGAGCTTTGGTGAGTCCTCATGCTTCGAGGATGAATTTTGTTTGTTCTTAGTTCTTCTTTTGTATTTCAAGTTTTAGACATGATGTGTTGGCTAGGCCCAATTTAATTCTATTGTAGTAGATGGCTATTGAGACAAAGTGTTTTAGACTTCCGTTTTTCTGTATAAAACTATTGGATTTGAAATGTTGTTTTACTTCTATTGTTCAATTTCTCATGTTATGAATGCTAAGTGGCATGTATGGGGTCCCTCAGGATCCTATACACCATGTTACATCTAGGGGGTACCCCTGGGTCGTGACCAAAAACCAACTTCTTCAACAACCAATTATCTTAAAAGGCACTTCAAAAACCAACTATCTCAAAAACCGATTATCTTAAAAATCAACCACCAAAAACTAATTATCTCAAAAACCAACTGTCTTCATAATTAACCACCAACAACTAATTATCTCAAAAACCAACTATCTTAATAATCAACCACCAAAAACCAACCATTTCAAAAACCAATTGTCTAAACACCAACTTAAAAAACCAATTGGCTTAGGAAAATAATAATCACAAATGCCTTACTCATCACCATTGAGCTGCATAACAATACCTATCACGTCCACTTAATTTTGATCAATGCCTCATTTTCCCTTTGTTGCCAAGCCTTCTTCTACTTTATCTTCCAGCTTCTCCTATTCTTTTTCTTTTTCTTTCTACTCTTCTAGCTTCTCCTTTTATTTTTATTCTTGTTTCTTCTCTTCAATCTTCTCCTCTTCATTTTCTTCTTGTTTCTTCTCTTCCAACTTCTCTTCTTTTCCTTCTTCGTTCTCTTCCAGTTTCTCCTCTTCTTTTTTTTTTCTTCTTTTTCTACCATCTTCTCCTCCACTTGTTCTTTCTCTCCTTCCTTCATCTCTTCGACAACTTCATTAACTTTTTCAGCAAAGTATTCATCAACTGCAGAACCAACTTCATCAACTATTGGTGCTGTATAGTCATCATCAACTGCTGCAAGATCAGTAACTTAGCATTCTTACAAATAAATTATTTTATACAAATAGTATATAAGTTAGTCTACCTTTATTTTTCTTGTTCTTTTGAGTTCTCCTAAATTTCTCATCTCATATAAAAGCATCAAGTTCCATCATTGATTGTTCAAGGAATGCAACCCGCTCACATATAATTACTCGGTATATTTTTCTGTCCACTCGAAACAAAATTCTCACAAGGTTGGTATGAATTGTTATTACCCAATATTTCATCCTCACAATGACACCTTTCAAATTGGCCTTTAAGGCATTAATGAATGTGTCCTTCACTCCGTCCGTATATGGATTTAATGTTGCCATATAACTTTCTTTTGTCTCACGGATAGTAGGTGTGAGGTATGGGTGCACAATCTACAGAATATATATATATATAAATAGTAAATAACATTTACTAATTTACAAATATTGCTAGATAATAATAAATAAGTTTATACCTTTGTACTTAAATGGATCACCTTCGATAATATTATTGCAGTTTGTCGTGTGCAATCTAAGTAAACGGGGAATGGGAAGAGAAGTATCTAAGGACTTCTTCGCATGCTTACCAAGATAAGGAAAAGTCTCATATATCCAAAACTAAAATTAATAAAATAAACAATAAATTAACAGATACTATGAAATACTATATAAATATATAAGAGTTTATTATAAATCAAGTATATAATTGATAATAAGTATCAGAAAAGCCCAGGGGAAGCCATACAAAGCATACGATGAATTCCCTCTTTCATTGTACTCTTCACTCTACTTCTTCAAATTGATTTTGTTCTTCAAATACATCACTGTTAGATCAAAACACTCTTTCCCGCACAGATAACTTTTAAGAAATCTAAATCACCCACCATCTTAATGTGGTTTGAATCCACAATCTTAGATCGATCATGGGTAAGCAATATCGAGTGGAGGAAACAAACTAAAGATCACGTCAACTTCTGCTCCTTATTCAATTTGGTACCCTTAATCAAACTCATCAACTTTGTAGCAGTAATGTTCTTATTCTTGGTCACTTTATAATAAAATTTCTCACCTTTCTAAAGTATTTTTGTCATTTTTGCATCAAAAAGGTATGCCTGAGCTATTCAGCCCTGTAATCAATGCAAATTCTCTTAATTTAAAACAAGAAGGCTTATCATTCACACAGAACCACTTCTCATGCAATTTCTTTTATCATTTTCACACGTCGCAACAACAAATAATGGACCATCTATCCATTGAACTTGAAATATTCTGGAATATGCTTCAAGTGTCTAAAAGAAGTACCTTTAAAGTCATTCTAATTTTTTTCTTGAAATAAAAGTTTTCTAAACTCACGATAAACAGATCCTTGTTCTCACAGAATTTTTGCTGGAAACGATCCTAACTCATCCATCGATGTTGTTAGATTATACGACTTAGCAGAAATTTCTCTTGCATAAATTGGCGAGGACAGGGGGTCATCATCCTCATCTCTAGTATCTCAGGTATCTCTAGTACTTCCCTTATCTCCACTGTCAGATTTTTTTTCACTAGATTCAACATCATCATTAGCTTGGGCACTACTGTCCTCGTAGTTGTCAATATTAGTCATTGTATCAGAATCCGAGTTAGACATAGGTTCTTCAACTACAATCATTTTCTTTTTTATGATCTGGAAACTTCTTCAGCCTTTCTTTTCTTACTTTTAGAAGTCTTAGGAACATATTGTTTAACGATGCCGCCTCTAGTTATGGCCATAATGTACTATTTACAAAAACATAATTTTCATACCAAAATATCAACCAGTAGTCTATTAACACAAACATAGTAATGCTAAAAAAATTATGCAAAACAACTAGTAGTTCCAACAAAACTCGATAATGCCATTTACATAAACATCATTAAAGTCGACCAAAATACAGTAAAAACCTTCAAATAGATAGGCCAGATAAACATAAAAAATTAAACATTTCTACGCATTATCCAAAGCAAAACTCCAGTAATGATTCCGAATAAAAAGCATCAACTAAAACGGGTGAGATTTTTAGAACTTTAAGAAAAAATCTAAACTTCGCTACACTATCGCAATAGAAAATCAATTAGGCTAAAACTTATTAAAAACACGATTAAAGTTAATTGAGAGGAAGAATATTGAAAACGATCCAACTCAACTTGGGGAAGAAGATTGAAAAATATTCAACTGAACTTGGGGAAGAACATTGATGAAAAAAAAGACACACTCCACTTCGTTTTTCAGGAAAGATTATAGGATCTCACTTTTCTTATTTTTTAATAATGGAAGATGGATTGATTTTTGGAGAATAATCAGTTTTATGGAGGTTGATGTTTTGGATAAAGCAGGTTTATGGAAGACGAAGAGTTCTCATAGAACGTTTTGAGGTTTTTCTCGAAAAATGTTTACGCAATATTATTAAATATTTTTTTTTGTGAAAAAATTACAAAATAACATAATTACAAGATTACAATTGAATAATAAAATGAAGAAATGAAAATCTCTTCTGGCTAAGGTGCGGATAACTCGCTCTCTTTAAGGAAATTCAAGCCCCCATTGCAGCAAATGTTTTTCACCGGTCTAGCAGTAGGCCTTCTTGACTTGTCCCCTCCAGGATACAACAACCTAATCACAACATATAACTCAAGAACTCTGGACAAGAGTTCAGTCCAAATCTCCCAAAAAAAACACCTCCCTTCAACTAATAAGAACTCTCTTTTTGACAAACTTTATGCACTATATATTTTCTGGTGTGATCTTCATTGAACCTCCACTTAGTGAAACAATAATTTTTACTCCAGGGTCGTAGTGGTCTCAGACTTGAACTATGACTGCTTAAGGGAAATAAAATATCACTTGTCACACACAATAATCAAGGTGTTGACATGAGTTTAAAATCCAGCACGTAACGGCCATGTGTTATCGCAGTTTCATGAGTGCTTTTGAGAATAAGCCCAATTCTCATAGGAAGCGGCCTACTTCCACACTCACACAGGTGAAATCTGTTGAGAGCGCTCCTGTAAGTTTTGCACTCCACCAATACGGGATACAATATTTCACTAATTGTTTTCTAAATACAACCTTCACAAATTACTACAGGAAACAATGCACTCACATCATAGGGAGAGAATAAAAAATAGTGCATTTTTCACAACAAGTCATCTGTAACATCTCGCAAATTGAAATAACTAGGGAGAAGCTAAGAACTTGAAATAATCATTTTTGGAAATAATGACAAATCTGGAAAATTGTCTAAGTTAGGAAAACTGAGTTTTTGGTCAACTTCAAACGACCATAACTTCTATCTCAGGATGAGTTAGAGGTATTTGCGCAATTCCAAGTTCGTATGAGTGAGATAAGCCCTTTGGAAGTTGTTCAAAGAAGGAAATGTCCAATCCGGATTTTTAAAGGGTATTTTAGTCTTTTCCTTGCCCTATTAGTTCATTCCATTTTTAGGAGTTTAATATGGGTCAAATCAGATATTTTTCAGTTCAAAAAAGTTAAAGTTTACGCTAGGGCTTGTAGAAAAGAGAAAAGAGGAGAAAGGAGAAGAGGAAGCAAGATTCGTCGAGTTTAGCTTGTGGAATTCGTCTCGGTGGATCCCAACAAGGTATGTGAGATTACATAGCGTTGAGTTAGTTCACCCACGCGCCAACCATGATTATATTCAGCGAATTTAAGTCTTTGAAAGTTAGAAATTGAGTTCTTGATGAACATTGTTGAAAGTTTGGTTGAATTTATTGTGGGTTGTGTTGTTGGAGTTTCTTGCGATTTGATTCATGTTTTCGGGTGCAATTTCGAATTGAATCTGGTATATATTGAGGATATAATCGACTCCAAGTGTTTGGGGAAAGAACTAAGTTGATTGGGAGGGTTTAGAGTTGAAAAACGCAGAAGAAAAGTCGTCAAGTACCTGGGGATAGGGGTGGGGCGTCGCGCCAGCCATTGCGCCCCAAAAGTGTCTCTAAATCTTTACCCTTGGGGCACCACGCCAGCAAAGCATGCCCCAGACCAGTCCCTGAATGTTGAGGGCTGGCGCCCCTCGGCTCTCAAAGCGCGAGGGACGCCAGTTTTCCCCATTCGTTCCCCACCTTTTCGTAATTGGTCCTTAGCAATGTACCTATGTTTTCTAGTTGATTACAACACTCTAAGGTACATCCAAACATCATGAAATCCTCCGGAAACATGAGATCATGAACCTTGAATCAATAATCCAATTCAAGGAAAATTAAGATCAAAGTCAAGAGAAGTTCAGAGTCAAGTTTAGAAGTTAAGAAGAAAGTCAAGGCAAATTTTAGAAAGTTTTCAAAAGTCTTTAACAAACGATTTAACCTTGTTTTAAAACTCAAGTTTCAATTTAAGAAGAGAGTAAAGAGTTGAGTTCATTTCTCAAAAAGTTATAAGGGAACTAAGTATTCCCAAAGAGTTTATAAATGTTTTTCACATTTGAGCAAGAAAAGGGAACATCGATTCCAAGAGAGCTTTTAAGCTAAGCTTTGAGTAATTATCTCAAACCAAAGAAAGAAGTTGTTTTAAAAACATATGAGCTAAGTAAATTTTTGGGAGTAGTATTGAGCACCGATATGGGGATGCAAATTCATATTAAGTCAAGTCTCCATAAACCATGTAGCCATCATGGGTATTAATGGGTCATACTTTTTAGATGATCACATAAGTTAAGCTAGTGGATCCACTAAATTAACTAGTTCTATATGATGGCAAGTATTAGACAGTCTGGCAGCGTGATGGTAAAGTCGTTGTATCACCACTTAGGCTCATAGTGGTGGTTGTCGGTTAGAGAAAATCTCACCTAAACTATATCACTTTGTATATGAGTACAGTTGGGTTTGGTATTGCATTTTATTTAATGAACTAAGTTGCTTTTACTGTTTTATAAAGCTTTTCATATATTGCATGTGTTTCATTGTTTTATTCTCAGTTAAGTTTATTCATGAGTTGAGAAATGCCCAGGTTGATGTTTCTTCCAGAATCATTTCAAGTCTACGTTATGTTTAGCATTCCAACTCGCATACTCGTACATTCAATGTACTGATGCCAGTTGGCCTGCATCGTATTATGATGCAGATGCAGGTATCTAGGATCGGCATCCAGCGCATCGTTGATCCAATGAGCAGTTCAGAGTCTGTTGGTGAGCCTCTTTGCATTCGAGAGGATCCCATTTATTTGCTTTCTAGTCTTTCAGATGTTAGGATGATCGGGGGTCCTGTCCCGACACCCCTCTTTGTTTTAGAGGTTTCATAGATAGTCAGTCAGATGTTAGTTCATTCGCCATCATTTTGTTATTGACTTATGTTAAGATTTGAGTTGCCATCTTGGCTAAGTTAAATGTATATTTTTAAAACATTATGAGTTCAGTTTTGATACAATTGAGTTCTTTAGCATGTGAATCTCTTGCTTAATGTTTATAGTCTTCCGCTGAGTTAAGTAAGCCAGCCCAAGGGTTCGTTAGGGGTCCCGCAATGGTTCTTAAGTGCCGGCCACGTCCAGGGTGTAGGCTCGGGGAGTGACAAACTTGGTATCAGAGCACAGAGTTCAAGATTCATAATGAGTCTATGAAGCCGGGTCTGTAGAATCCTAGTTATCGGTACGAAGCGCGCCACATCTCTAATTAGGAGGCAGCAACATTTTAAGAAATTCCTCACTTTTTTTATACTCATTTTGTGCGTTAGAGTTTTATCTCTAAAAAGTTTCTTTCTAACTCATGCTTGCACGTGACTGATTGTGAGTTGGACTATTTTGAGAGTGCTTTCATGAGGCGTTTCTTTGCTCATGAGCTAGGAGAAGTGAATAGATGGTTGCTGACATGAGGAGCAGGATGAGTTTATTCGTAGTTGGGTTGACTCGTCTGTCTAGTAAGGAAAGTAACACATCCATGCTAATAGGTTACATGGGTATAGCAAGACTAATGATCCATGCGCAATAAGTTGAGAAGAACCTGCTGAAAAATAGAGAAGAGTTTGAGAATAAGATGGCTAAAACATCAGGGAATAAATCCGGGCAGCAAAAAGAGTAATGTTAACCGGTCTTCTTTCCGACATAAGCAGAAGGGACCTGCTCCATCATCTGCTAGTGCACCTGCACCAAGAAACAAATCTGAGTACAATAGTCAGAATTCTCAGAACATCAGAGCTAGACCTACACATTCGCAAGGTAGTAAGGCACAAGGGGGTACTAAGTCTCCTGCATATGCTAAGTGTGGTACGATCCACTCAGGGGTGTGTCGCAATGGCTCCACTAGTTGCTTCAAGTATGGCTAGAACGGTAATTTTATGAGAGAGTGTCCTAAGAGCAGATAGAGTCATGGTAATGGGGAAATAGAGCCCAGTCTTTTTCAGTTGCTCCACCAGACAGAGATTCATCAAGATGAGTGACTTCAGGGGCAGGCGGAGAAGGAAACCATCTTTATGATATCACTAGTCGCCGAGAGCAAGAGGATTCACCAGATGTTGTCACTGGTACGATCCAAGTCTTCAGTTTTGATGTTCTTCTAGAGCAATATCTTGAGCCCTTCAGTGTTTCTACACCTGTTGGTGATTCTATTCTAGGAGAAAGGAGTTTATCGTGATTGTTCCGTTTTCGTCAATCACAAGAGTACCATGGCTGATTTAGTTGAGTTAGACATGGTAGAGTTTGATGTCATTCTAGGTATAGATTGGCTTCATGCCTATTATGCGTCAATAGATTGTAGAACTCGAGTAGTCAAGTTCCAGTTTCTACTGAACTAGTTATAGAGTTGAAAAGCAGTTCAGCAGTGCCTAAGGGTCGTTTCATTTTGTACCTTAAGGCGAGAAAGTTAGTTTGTAAGGGGTGTGTCTATCACTTGGTCCGTGTTAATGACTCTAGTGTTGAGATACCTCATATTCAGTCAGTTTCAGTAGTAAGAGAGTTTCTAGAAGTCTTTCCTGATGATCTACCCAGAGTCCCTCCTGAGAGAGACACAGATTTCGGCACAAACATCATTCCAGATACTCGTCCTATCTCTATTCCGCCATATAGAATGGCACCATCAGAGTTGAAAGAGCAATTGAAAGATCTTTCAGAGAGAGGTTTCATTAAACCAAGTATCTCACCTTGGGGTGCTACGGTCACTTTTGTGAGAAAGAAATATGGTTCCCTTAGGATGTGTATAGATTACCGTCAGTTGAACAAGGTTACCATCAAGAATAAATATCCTCTTCCGAGAATTGATGATCTTTTCGATCAGCTTCAGGGTGCTTCGTGTTTCTCAATGATAGACCTCAGATCAGGTTACCATCAGTTGAAAGTAAGGGAATGTGATATTCCAAAGACAACGTTCAGGACCCTTTATGGTCATTATGAGTTTCTGGTCATGTTGTTCGGCTTAACCAATGTGCCTGCAGTGTTCATGGACCTTATGAATAGAGTTTTCGAACCTTATTTAGATATATTTTTTTTCTCGTCTTCATTCATGACGTACTAATCTATTTTAGGAATGAAAAAGATCATGCTAGCCATCTCAGAATAGTTCTTCAGAATTTGAAAGATAAGGAGTTATATGCTAAGTTCTCTAAATGTGAGTTTTGGCTTGAGTCGGTGGCGTTCTTGGGCCACATAGTTTCCGGTGATAGAATTAGAGTTGATACCCAAAAGATAACACTACAAAAGGAACTCCAATTACCAACAAAAAAATTTGTTGGTAAAATTGATCAAAATTGGTTGGCAAAATTGAGTTACCAACCAAATGCCAACTTATATTAATATGTTGCTAAAAGGCTCGTCGGTAAATATTACCAACCGATTTTTATTTGTTGGTAAACTTACCAACCAAAAATCAGTTGGTAAACACCCCAAAAGATGTTGTTACAAAGTTTTGAACATGGCCCTGAAATTTCCGTGGTAAATTCACCAACTAATTTTTGGTTAGTATATCGTTAGTTCCTTTACTAAGGAATTGAAAAGGAGTTGGTAAAATTTTTTCTTCATTATTCTATTCCGTTGGTAATATGTTGATAATTATAGTAAATTTTTGTTGGTAATTTACCAATAAATTTTAAATACTTTTATTTTTTTGGTTTCCCATCCGATGTCCGATACCCCACACTAGAGCCCGATTAAATCTGGATTCACGCCGGGAAGTCCCACATTGGGGAGTAAAGCACTCCCTAACAAAGGCGACTCAGTACCCAAGGGGAATCGAACCTGAGACCTCTAGGTTAGGGATGATGCAGTAATTACCACTCCACCACAACCCTTGTTGGTAATAAATTTAAATACGTTAGTATTATTATTTGTTTTTCTAATAAATTTACTAATTGATTGTTAGTTTGTTGCTAATATATCATTCAAGGCGACTCCGTACCCAAGGGGAATCGAACCTGAGACCTCTAGGTTAGGGATGATGCAGTAATTACCACTCCACCACAACCCTTGTTGGTAATAAATTCTAAATACGTAGTATGATTATTTGTTTTTCTAATAAATTCACTAATTGATTGTTAGTTTGTTGGTAATAGTATTTACCACTCCACCACAACCCTTGTTGGTAATAAATTTTAAATACGTTAGTATGATTATTTGTTTTTTCTAATAAATTTACTAATTGATTGTTAGTTTGTTGGTAATATATCATTCAAGTTCAATGTTAGGTTAGTAATTGATTGACAATATGTTCAAAATATTATTAACTGAATGATTATCCAATAGTAAAATATTTATTAATTTATTGCATTTAAAAATCTAAGAGCACGAATATAAATCCAAAAATATTAATATCAATTTTGTAAATCATATTTGAATGAAACAATGCAAAATATATACTAACAAGTTAAATTAATCTCAATATGACACATATCATTATATCAAAAAATTTAATTTGAGCACGTTTACCAAAAATATTGACCAAATCTAAATTTTGGTCAAAATATAAAAGTTAAAACGCATAACAGCACAAACTAAAAATGGAAGCCTCAAAACCTGAACCAACCATCCTATTAGATATAAAAATGACCTTCCAAAGCTAATCGCGCTGAGGAAATTTTCATTAGAGCACGTTTACAAAAAATGTAAAGCAAAGTCAAATTTTGGCCAAAAGTTAAAAGTTAAAACGCATAACAGCACAAACTAAAAATGGAAGCCTCAAAACCTGAACCAACCATCCTATTAGATATAAAAATGACCTTCCAGAGCTAACCGCGCTGATGAATTCAAATTTGAACATGTTTCCCAAAAAATTTGACCTAGTTCAAATTTTAGCCAAAAGTTAAAAGTTAAAACGCTTAACGACACAAACTGAAAACAACACTGAAAATAAAAGTCTCAAAACCCAAACCAACCATCCCATGAGACCAAAACTGAACTTATATGGCTAACCGCGGTGACAAAATTTCAATGCGAGCATGATTATCAAAAATATTGACTAAAGTGAAAATTTGGC
>NW_006239662.1:0-40286 GCF_000226075.1 Solanum tuberosum | reverse complement strand
TTCGAAGCTAATGACACTGATAGAGTTCTAATCTGAGCACGTTTACCAAAAATATCGACCAAAGTCAAGTTTTGGCTAAAATTTAAAAGTTAAAACGCCTAATGACACAAACTAAATATGAAAGCCTCAACACTAGACGCTGATTTACCAAAAAGTTTAACTTCAATTGATAAATTTACCAACTATTCAAATATAAGTTAGTAATTAATAATTTACCAATAAATTTTATTTACCAATGGATTAATGATCGGTTGGTATATTACCAACTATTTTAATGATGTTAGTAATTTACTAACTACAATCTTTATTCGTCGGCAAAATTTTCAACTAATTGGCTATTGGTTGGCAAGTTTACCAACAAATTACATTTCATTACTACTTTACCAACACATTTATATTTGGTTGGTAAATTTAGCAACACAATCTTGCCGTTGGTAAATGTTTGGTTAGTAATTCATTGGTAATATGTTAATAAATTATATAAATAATTTTTTGTCATATTTACCAACCGATATACTTCGTTTGTAATATTACCAACAAAAGGTGTGCGTTAGTAATATTTCAGTTGGTAATCCATTGATAAAATGTTGCTAAATTTGGCGCCATTTTTTCCTGCCGTATTTACCAACCAAAATACTTAGTTAGTAAGATTTTGGTCGGTAATCTGTGAGAATTTCGTTGGTAAGTTTTAAAATATAATTTAGTTAGAAATATGTTGGTAATTTGTTAGTAGAATACTAACCAACTTAAGTTGTTAGAAGAATCTGTTGGCAATTTAGGGTTTTCTGTAGTGTAAAGGCAGTGCAGAATTGGCCTAGACCCACATCTGCAACTGATATTAGGAGTTTCTTGGGTTGGCTTGATATTAGAGATGGTTTATCGAGGGATTTTTATCTATTTCATCTCCTTTGACTAAGTTGACTCAGAAAATAGTGAAGTTTCAATGGTCCGAAGCTTGTGAGAAAAGCTTTCAGGAATTGAAAAAGAGGTTGACTACTGCCTTAGTATTGACCTTACCAGAAGGTACGCAAGGTTTCGTTGTATATTGTGATGCGTCTAGAATTGGTTTGGGTTGTGTATTAATGCAGAATGACAAAGTTATAGCTTATGCCTGCAGACAGTTGAAGGTTCATGAGAAGAAATACCCAACCCATGACTTAGAGTTGGCTGTTGTAGTTTTTCTTCGAAAGTATGACGCCGTTGTCTTTAAGGTGTTCATGTGGATATGTTCACCGATCACAAAAGTCCTCAGTATGTGTTTAGTCAGAAAGAGCTTAATCTCAAACAAAAGGAGGTGGTTAGAATTACTCAAGGATTATGACATGAGCATTCTTTATCACCCAGGTAAGGCTAATGTTGTTGTTGATGCCTTGAGCAGGTTGTCTATGGGTAGTACCGCCCATTTTGAGGAAGATAAGAAAGAGTTAGCACAAGAGGTGCATAGACTTGCACGACTAGAAGTTTGACTAATGGATTCCACAGAAGGAGGAGTAGTGGTGATGAATGGGGCTGAATCATCATTAGTGTCAGAAGTGAAAGGAAAGCAAGACCAAGATTCTTTATGGCTTGAATTATAGGCAAGTGTTCTTAAGCAAAAAGCATTAGCTTTTGAACAAGGGGGAGATGGTGTTTTGAGGTATCAAGGTAGATTGGATGATAAATTTCAAAGATAGTTGAGATGATCACCTACCTTTCATTGAGTTTGCGTACAACAATAGTTACCACTCTAGCATCCAGATGGCTCTTTATGAAGCTCTTTATGGGAGAAGATGCAGATTTCCTATTGGATGGTTTGAAGTTGGTGAAGTTTGGTTGATAGGACCAGATTTAGTTCATCAAGATATAGAGAAGGTGAAAGTGATTCAAGAGAGGTTGAAAACGGCGCAGAGTCGCCAGAAATTCTACACTGATGTTAGGAGAAGAGAGTTAGAGTTTGAAATAGATGATTGGGTATACTTGGACGTTTCACCTATGAAGAGCGTTATGAGATTTAGTAAGAAGGAGAAACTTAGTCCCCGGTATATTGGCCCTTACAGAATATCCAAGAGGGTTGGCAAAGTAGCTTATGAGTTAGAGCTACCCTAAGAGTTAGCAGTGGTTCATCCAGTATTCCATGTGTCCATGTTAAAGAAGTGCATGAGCAATCCTTCATTCATTATACCAACTAAAGAAATTGGGATCAAGGATAGCTTATCTTATGAAGGGATCCTTGTTTAGAGTATAGATTGCCAAGTTCACAAGTTGAGAACAAAAGAGGTAGCATCAACCAAAGTTCTTTGGAGAAATCAGTTAGTTGAAGAAGCTACTTGGGAAGCTGAGGAGGATATGAAGAAGAGATATCCACATCTCTTTGAATCCGGAGGAATTCCATATCAGGGTACCAATTTTCTTCTTAGTACTCTCTAATTTATGAGTTGGCATGTTGTATTTGCATTTGCTTGTTGGGTGTTTGAGCTGATGTTTTGATGTTACACCCTTAGCCTAGTAAGAGTAATCTCATTCAAGGACGAATGTTCACAAGGGGGAGATATTGTAACATCTCGCAAATTGAAATAGCTAGGAAGAAGCTAAGAACTGGAAATAATCATTTTTGGAAATAATGACAAATCTGGAAAATTGTTTAAGTTAGGAAGAGTGAGTTTTTGGTCAACTTCAAACGGCCATAACTTCTAGCTCAGGATGAGTTAGAGGTATTTCCAGATATGGTTGGAAAGTTATTGGAATTATATTTCCAAAGCCGCCAAGTTTGTGGAATTCCAAGTTAGTATGAGTGGGATAAGCCCTTTGGAAGTTGGCCTGTTCAAAGAAGGAAATGTCCAATCCGGATTTTTAAGGGGTATTTTAGTCTTTTCCTTGCCCTATTATTTTAATCCATTTTTAGGAGTTTAATGTGGGTCAAATCAGTTTTTTTACAGTTCAGAAAAGTTAGAGTTCACGCTAGGACTTGGAGAAAAGAGAAAAGAGGAGAAAGGGAGAAAAGAGGAGAAAGGAGAAGAGGAAGCAAGATTCGTTAAGATCGTCGAGTTTAGTGTGTGGAATTCATCGGGGGTGGTCTCTACAAGGTATTTGAGATCACATAGAATTGGGTTAGTTCACCCACGCGCCAACCATGATTATATTCAGCGAATTTAAGTCTTTGAAAGTTAGAAATTGAGTTCTTGATGAACATTGTTGAAAGTTTCGTTGAATTTCTTGTGGGTTGTGTTGTTGGAGTTTCTTACGAGTTGATTCATGTTTTCAGGTGTAATTTCGAATTGACTCTGGTATAGATAGAGTATATAATAGACTCCAAGTGTTTGGGGAAAGAACTAAGTTGATTGGGAGGGTTTAGAGTTGAAAAACGTAGAAGAAAAGTCGTCAAGTACCAGGGGATAGGGATTGGGCTTCGCTCCAGCCAGCGCCCCCCAAAAGTGTCTCTGAATCTTCACCCTTGGGGCGCCGCGGCAGCCAGCATGCCCTAGACCAGTCCCTGAATGTTGAAGGCTGGCGCCCCGCGCCTCTCAAAGCGCCAGGGACGCCAATTCTCCCCATTCGTTCCCCACATTTTCATACCTGTTCCTTAGCAATGTATCTATGTTTTCTAGTTGATTCCAACACTCTAAGGTACATCCAAACATCATGAAATCATCCATAAACATGATATCATGAACCTTGAATCCATAATCCAATTCAAGAAAAGTTAAGATCAAAGTCAAGAGAAGTTCAGAGTCAAATTTAGAAGTTAAGAAGCAAGTCAAGGCAAAGTTTATAAAGTTTTCAGAAGTCTTTAACAAACGTTTTAACCTTGTTTTAAGACTCAAGTTTCAAGTTAAGCAAAAAGTAAGAGTTGAGTTCATTTCTCAAAAATTTATAAGGGAACTAAGTATTCCCAAAGAGTTTATAAATGTTTTTCACATTTGAGCAAGAAAAGGGAACATCGATTCCAAGAGAGCTTTTAACGAAAGAAAGAAGTAGTTTTAAAAACACATGAGCTAAGTATATTTTTGGGAGTAGTATTGAGCACCGATATGGGATGCAAGTTCATATTAAGTCAAGTCTCCATAAACCATGTAGCCATCATGGGTATTAATGGGTCATACTTTTTAGATGATCACATAATTATGCTAGTGGATCCACTAAGTTAAGTAGTTCTATATGACGGCAAAGTATAGGACAGTATGGCAGCATGATGGTAAGACGTTGTATCACCACTTAGGTTCATAGTGGTAGTTGTCGGTTAGAGAAATTCCCACCTAAACTATATCACTTTGTATATGAGCATAGCTGGGTTTGTTATTGCATTTTCTTTAACGAACGAAGTTACTTTTACTGTTTTATAAAGCTTTTCATATATTGCATGTGTTTCATTGCTTTATTATGAGTTAAGTTATTCATGAGTTTAGAAGAGCCCAGGTAGGTGTTTCTTCCAGAATCTTTTCAAACCTGTGTTATATTTAGCATTCCAACTAGCATACTCGTACATTCAATGTACTCATGCCAGTTGGCCTGCATCATATTATGATGCAGACCCAGGTAACTAGGATCGGTATCCAGCGCATCGTTGATCCAGTGAGTAGTTCAGAGTCTGTTGGTGAGCCTCTTTGATTCCATAGGATCCCCTTTATTTGCTTTCTAGTCTTTCAGATGTTAAGATGATTGGGGGTCCTGTCCCGACATCCCTCTTAGAGGCTTCATAGATTATCAGTCAGATGTTAGTTCATTCAACATCATTTTGTTATTGTCTTATGTTGAGATTTGAGTTGCCATCTTGGTTAAGTTATATGTATATTTTTAAAACATTATGAGTTCAGTTTTGAGACAGTTGAGTTGTTTAGCTTGTGAATCTCTTTCTTAATGCTTATAGTGTTCCACTGAGTTAAGTAAGCCAGGCCAAGGCTTCGCTTGGGGCCAACAATGGTTCTCGAGTGCCGACAACATCCAGGGTGTAGGCTCGTGACGTGACATCATCATATGATTAGTTTTTCCTTTGAACCTAGTTATAGGATCTCTAGTCCCCAAGTTGGGTTTCCTCATCTATGACTAAAGGATATATTGGCTTCAATCTCATCCTGTAACACCTCGAAAACCAGACCCAGAAAAAATTTGTAGAAACTTACCTGAAGCAGTAAACCATGGCAGGGTTCACAGACCATGACATGGTCCACGGTCCGTCAACCTACCCGTGGTCATTACTTTGATTCCACCAGGCCCATTCATCAGACCACAGGACCCTCACGGGCCGTGGTCTTGATGACGGACCATGGTGGCGCCCGTATAGTCAAGGCAGTAGCCCCCCTACCCAGCCCCTTAGACCTCCACACCCAGGTGAAGACCTTGAGGGCCTTCACGGTCTATGGCCCCTCACGCAAGTCGTGGAGGGGTCCGTTAAGGCTATCCAATAGGCCCCCAGACCTGAGCCTCCAGACCTCAACCCAAGTGAGGACCACGGGGACCTTCACGGTCAGTGGTCCTCCATACGGTCCGTGGTAGGGGAACATGGATCAGATCCCAGAACCCCCAGCTCCTGGACCCCAGACCATGACCATCTTCGCGGTCCGTGGTTCCTTTCACAGTCTGTGGAAGTGGTCGTGGTCTGCCCTGTCTGCAATTTAAGTCAGCGGTCTTTTGGTCTTTTCCTATTTCGTTGGATCCCTAAACTACGTGGTTTTAATCCTAAACTACGTGGTTCTTATTAATTTTAGACTAGAAACATAACTAGAGCTTACGTAAGTCAGATGTTTCAACAAAACTTAGAAAATTAAAGCGTAAAGAGGGGAAAAGGTCGAGCAACCCTAGTTCAAGAACGCAACAAGATTCCATCAATTCCAGCCCCGAAATCGAAAGTTTCCTTTGTGGAATTCGTCACCAGGTATGTGGGATTTCACTAGTGGGTTCCTTTCACCCATTAGGTCCTTTGTTTTCAGTCAGATTCTTGATTCCCTTATCAGGATTAGACCTAGGATTTTTTGAACTCCAGCAGATCATCATGAATTAGTTAATTTAATGTTCCAAATCAGATTATCAAGTTAGTACATCGTTTCTTACATGAATTTCAGTACCCTAGCTATGTATTTCTTTAGTTCTTGAAATACATATGCTAGGCCAGACATTTCAGTCATTTCAGATATACATACCTTAGTTTTGAATGCGTCATTATCAATATATAAATGTACATTCTCAGTTTGCATGTTAGTTTGAGCTGTCCAGTACATTATAGAAACTCAGTCATGATGTGTTAATCAACTTAATCTAGTGGGAGTAGCATTCTACCGAGTTGGACTAGGGTCAGTCACCCATATAATTCCAGAACTACGAGCCACGTAGGTTCTAAGTCCCCTCTATGGGTATCATTTTAGTGATCACACCAGCATACCTCTGTACCTTGTCTTAAGTTTATAAATTCCTAAAATATGGCTTGAAATAGACACAAAATCAATGAATGAAAAGTTTGATTCCTACATGATTCAAAATGGTTTTAAAACAAATGAGTGTCATAAGTGCATATATCATAAGTCTTGAAATAATTCACATGTGATTATTCGCTTATATGTTGATGGTTTATTGATCTTTGCCTCTAACATGAATGTTATTGATGAAGCTAAAACTATTCTTAGAAGCCAATTTGAGATGAAAGATTTTGGTGAGACAAATTATATTCTTGGAATAAAAATAACAAGAACATGTGAGGGAATTTCCTTGACTAGTCACATTATGTTGAGAAAATTTTGAAAAAAAATATAACTTTCTTGATTGCAAACATGTTGTAACTCTTTTTGATTCAAGTGTTCACTTATTTCCAGTTGAAAGTGAAAATGATGTGATAAATCAAAAGGAATATGCTAGCATAATTGGAAGTTTGAGATCTATGACTGATTACACTAGGTATGATATTGCATATGGAGTAGGAGTACTTGGCAGGTTTACAAGCAAGCTAGGTAATGAACATTGACATGCTCTAACAAGAGTTATGAGATATTTAATTCGAACAAAAAATGTGGTTTGTTCTATAAAAAATATCTTGTTGTACTTGAAGGCTTTTCTGATGCAGATTGGAACACTTTATCAGGTGATTCCTGTTCTACCACTGGTTATGTCTTTACTTTAGGTGGTGGTGCTATTTGTTGGAGATAAAAAAAGCAAACTATAATTGCTAACTCTACCATGGAGGTTGAACTAATTTCTTTTACTTCAGCTAGTGAAGAAGCGAATTGGTTAAGGATTTATTATTTCGAATACCTTATTTTCAATAATCAATTCCTCTCATTTTAATTCATTGTGATAGCACCACTGCGATTGGTAGAGTTTAAAACTGTGATTACGATGGTAAATCCAGACCAATAAAGAGGAAACACAGTAATGTAAGATCATATTTGACAAATGGTATCATTAATGTTGACTATGTCAAATCTTGTGATAATTTTGCAGATCCTCCTACTAAGGCCTTAACGAGAGAAAAGGTATGGAGCAAATCAAGGGGGATTGTCAAGCCCTGAACTGCCCCCAAGATGCGGATACGGGACCTAGGATCACAAGTGACCCCAAGCTAACCCTACTGGCATGAGATGAGCATACTAAGAATAATAATGATTGATGTGGCAGCTAAATAATAATGAAAGTCTGAAATGATGGGGAATACCCCTATAATGAAACTGAATATACGGAATGTGAGAGTTTAATACAAGAGAAATATGAAACCCAAATACTAAGTTGAATCTAACTATGTCTGAAATGAGCCTCTAAACTGACTAGAAAAATTGGGACATGCCCCAACTAAATCTAGCAAAACTGAAAGATTAAATGACTATTGTCCTCGGAGAATGAGGACTCATCACTGATGCTGCTGAACTAGAGGTCGAGAATAGATCTAAGAGTGATCTGGATGCTGAGAACATGAACCTACATCACATGAAGATCTAGCGCAGAGTATGCGTTAGTACTTGAAAGGTACTGGGCATGTAAGATAGAGTAAAACGAAAATAAACATAGAACTGAACAAGCAAATAAGCAAGAGGATAATCTGAACATGATATAGATACTGAAAACTGGGCTAACTGAATGCAATGACCAAATTTATAACATGTTGAGACTGAATACTGATTGTACTGAAATGTGGTCAATGCAATGGAGTCTGAATGAACTGTGGGAGCTACTAATAACCAATAATAAAACCACATGAGCTAAATGTGGAGTCCGATGTATACACCCCATCCGTGAGGACCCAATATACCCTGCCAGAGGTTTAGAGGCATGATCACTAAAATGATGCCCACAGACGGGACTTACAGCCTACGTGGCTCGTAGTTCTGGACTATATGGGTGACTGACCGTAGTCCAACTCGGTAGTATGCTACTCCCAATAGATTAAGTTGATTAACACATTATGACTGAGTTTCTGTAATGTACTGGATTGCTCGAACTAACATGCAAACTGAGAATGCACATTTATATACTGATAATGACACATTCAAAACTAAGGTATGTATATCTGTAATGACTGAAATATCTGGCCTTGCATGTATAATTCAAGAACTAAAGAAATACATAGCTAGGGTTCTGAAATTCATGCAAGAAACGACGTAATAATATGATAATCTGATTTAGAACATTAAATTAACTAATTCATAATGATCTGCTGGAGTTCTAAAAACCCTTGGTCTAATCATGATAAGGGAATCAAGAATCTGACTGAAAACTAAGGACCTAATGGGTGAAAGGAACCCACTAGTGAACTCCCACTGCTGACGAATTCCACGCAGAAATTTTTCGATTTCAGGGATGGAATTGATAGAATGTTGTTGCGTTCTTTAACTAGGGTTGCTCGACCTTTTCTCCTCTTTACGCTTTAATTTTTTAAGTCTTTGATGAAATATCTGACTTAAGTAAGTTCTAGTTATGTTTCTAGGCTAAAACTAATCAAAACCACGTAGTTTAGGGTTCCAACGAAATAGGAAAAAACCAAAAGACCCCAGAGTTAAATTGTAGACGGGGCTGACCACGGCCACTTCCATGGACTGTGAAAGGGACCACAGACCATGAAGATGGTCGTGGTTTAGGGTCTAGGAGCTAGTGGTTCTGGGGTCTAATCCACGAGCCCATACCACGATCCGTCATCAAGACCACGGCCCATGAAGGGTTTCGAGGTCTGATGTCTGGGTCTGGTGGAATCCAAGTCATGACCACGGGCAGGTCGACAGACCATGGACCCTGTCACTGTCCATGAACCCTTCCATGGTTTACTGCTTCAGGTAAGTTTCTGCAAAATAATTTATGGGTCTGGTTTTTGAGATGTTACATTATCTCCCCCTTGGAATCATTCATCCTAGAATGTAGACTAAACTAGCTGAAATGGAGGGGATGAGCTGCAACCCTACCACTAAACACTAGAAACTGATTTTTGACTGAACTAAGCTCCAAAAACATGCAAATACGCTGAAAATGCAAGTATAGACTGAAGGAACATGATACTAAGACTGATTTTACACATGATTGACTGAAAAACTGAAGAGGAACTATTACCTCAAGCTGGAGTGGAATCGGAAGGAAAGAGGTGAGGATACTTGGACTTCATGGCTGCTTCAGCTTCCCAAGTAGCTCCCTCTACGGACTGACTACTCCACAAAACCTTGACTGAAGCGACTTTTTTGTTTCTCAACCTTCTAAACTGACGATCAAGAATCTCAACTGGTACATCTTCATAAGAAAGACTATCTTTTACAGCCACACTCTCTAATGGCACTACTAATGCTGGATCACCTACACACTTGTTCAATAATGAAAGGTGGAAGACTGGATGCACTGCTGCTAGATCTGCTGGCAACTCTAACTCATAAGCCACTTTACCAATCCTTTTCAAGATTCGGTAAGTGCCTACATATCTAGGACTGAGCTTTCCTTTCTTGACAAATCTCACCACCCCCTTCATAGGTGACACCTTTAGGAAGACCTAATCATCCACTTGGAACTCTAGTTCCCTTCTCCTTACATCTGCATAAGACTTTTGGCAATTCTGGGTTGTCTTAAGTCTATCTCTAATGAATTTCACTTTGTCCATAGCATCAAGAACCGAATCTGGCCCTATCAAGGCTGCTTCACCTTCTTCAAACCAACCAACAAGAGATATACATCTACGCCCATATAATACCTCATAAGGGGCCATCTGAATGCTGCAATGGTAGCTATTATTGTAGGCGAACTCTATAAGAAGAAGGTGATCATGCCAACTACCCTTGAAGTCGATCACACAAGCTCTCAACATGTCCTCTAAGGTCTGAATGGTATGCTATGCCTGACCATCCATCTGTGGATGAAATGCTGTGCTAATATTAACTTGAGTACCAAGACCTTTCTGAAATGACTTCAAAAAATGAGAGGTAAGCTAAGGACCTCTATCTGAGATGATAGACAAAGGAACCCCATGCAATCTGATTATCTCATTAATGTAAAGCTTGACATAGTCCTTCGTCGAATCTGTAGTCTTGACCGCCAAAAAGCGAGAAGACTTAGTAACTCTGTCAACTATCCCCCAAATGGAGTAATATTGTCTGCGAGTATGAGGTAATCCTGTAATGAAATCCATGTTGATAACTTCCCACTTCCAAGAAGGAATGTCGATCTCTTGAGTCATACCCCCTGGTTTACGATGTTCTACCTTCACTTGCTGACAATTGGGGCACTTAGCCATAAAGTTTCCTATATCCCTCTTTATGCCATTACACCAATAGATTTCCCGTAAATCACGGTACATCTTAGTGGCGCCTGGATGAATAGAATACCTAGAGTTACAAGATTCTGCAAGTATCTGCCATCTCAACTCACCCACATTAGGAACATATAATCGACCCTGGTAGTGAAGCACACCATCTCCCCCTTGGGAGAAAACCTCAACTATCTGTTGATGGACTGCACCCTTGAGTTCGAGAAATATCAGATCATTGTCTTGCTTTTCCTTAACCTCCACTACCAATGAAAATTCTGATCCATTCTGAACTGTCACACTACCATCTGATATGCTCATAAGACGAACTCCTAAACGAGCAAGCCTATGAACATATTGTGCTAGCTCTCTTCTTTCTTCCTCAATATGTGCTACCCTACATGTAGAGAGTCTGCTAAGGGCATCTGCTACTACATTTGCCTTACCCGGATGGTAATACACACTCATGTCATAATCTTTGAGAAACTCAAGCCATCTCCTATGGCGAAGATTCAACTCTTTAAGGGTGAACACATACTGGAGGCTCTTATGGTCTGTGAACACATCTACATGAACACCACACAAGTAGTGTCTCCAAATCTTGAGTGCAAACACCCCTGCTGCAAGCTCGAGGTCATGATTCAGATAATTCTTCTCATGCATCTTAAGTTGTCTAGAAGCATAGTCTATAACCTTACCTCGCTGCATTAATACAGAGCCTAGGCCGACTATAGATGCATCACAATAAATTACATAACCGTCTGAACCCTCTGGTAGAGTCAAAACAGGAGCCGTAGTCAACCTAGTTTTCAATTTTGTGAAGCTTTTCTCACAATCATCTGACCACCAAAAATTGACCATCTTCTAAGTCAACCTAGTCAATGGTGAGGCTATGGATGAAAATTCTTCCATGAACCTTCTGTAATAACCTTCTAGACCCAAGAAACTTCTGATATTTGCATGAGAGGTAGATCTGGGGCATTGTTTCACTGCTTCTATTTTCTAGGAATCCACCCGGATCACTTCGCTGGATACTATATGCCCAAGGAAAGCAATTTATTGTAACCAAAACTTGCACTTGTTAAATTTGGCGACTAACTGGCGATATTTGAGAGTTTGCAGAACAACTATGAAATGGCTCACATGTTCTTCCTCATTCCTAGAGTAAATGAGGATATCATCAATAAAGGCGATAACGAACAAGTCCAAATACTGCTTGAACACTCTGTTCATCAAATCTATGAAAGCTGCAGGAGCATTGGTTAATCCAAATGACAGAACTACAAATTTATAATGACCATACCCAACTCTGAAGGATATCTTCGGAATGTCACTATCTATGACCTTGAGCTGAGGATAACCCAATCTGAGGTCTATCTTTGAGAAATGCTTTTGTCTTAATCTTAATAAAAAAAGGACGGGTACAAGAACGTATTGTCACCGCAGTTAACGGAAGAGTCCGGGATTTAGTAAGTTTACATACTTTGCTTTCTTGGTCTGCTTCAATAAAATACTCGTGTTGATCCATATAAATTTCCTCATTTAGGTCTCCATTTAAAAAAATTATTTTTTTACATCCATTTGATGAATTTGCAAATAAAAAATTGCAGTCATAGCAATTAAAAATCTTATGGATGTAATTCTTGTTACAGGTGAAAAGTATCAAAAATTTCTAGGCCTTCTAGTTGTTTAAAACCTTTTGCAACTAGTCTAGCCTTATATTTATTAATAGATCCATCCGGTTTTAACTTTTTTCTTAAGACCCATTTGCAATTAATTGTTTTACAACCCAAGTGGTAAATCAACTTATTTCCAAGTTTTATTAAAAATCAGTAATTCCATTTTATCATTTACAACTTCTTTCAAAAAAAAAAAATCATGTGAAGATAATGTTTCTTTCAAAGTGAGAGGGTCATCTCCAACATTAAACACATAAAAATCAGGACCAAAATCTTTTTCTACTCTAGCTCTTTTACTTCTTCTTAACTCATAATCATCAATTTCTTTTATTTTTTAAAGTAGAAGTAGAATAACTAGTTGGTGACAAAATATTTTGTTCAATTCTTTGACCCCCACTATTTTAAAATCAAACGGGAATTTATTTTCATGAAAAATAGCATCACCTAAATCAATTATAACATTATCTTCAAGATTAAAAAATCTATAGGTTGTACTATTTGAAGCATAACCAAGAAAAGCACAAGTAGTCACATTCTTACCCAACTTTGTAATCATGGGATCCATTAACCTCACAAAGGCTAGACAACCCCAAACTCTTAAATATCCCAAACATGGCTTGTGACCTTTCCACAATTCAAAAGGTATCAATTTAGACTTTTTATGAGGCACACGATTCAACACATAACAAGACGTCAAAATAGCTTCACCCCAAAAATTTAAAGGTGCATGTGACTCAATAAGCATGACATTAGTCAATTTAACCAAAGTTATATTTTTCCTTTCTACTACACCATTAGATGAAGAAGAATAAGGAGGAGTAGTTTCATAAAATATTCACAATGATCTAACAAAAGAATTAAACTCATTTGACTCATATTCACGGCTTCTATCAGTTCTAATTCTTTTTATTTTCTTCCAACTGATTTTCAACCTCATGGAAATAAGTTTTAAAATTTCCAAAGCATCACTTTTATTTTTCATCAAGTAAACATATGTTAACTTAGAAAAATCATCAATGAAAGTGATAAAATGCCTATTACCTCCACAAGTTAAAATTCCTCCAAGTTCACAAATATCAGTATGAAATAGTTCTAACCAATTAGTTCCTCTTTCAACTTGAAAATGAGGTCTTTAGTGATTTTGACTTTACTACAAGCCTCACACTTTTCAACATTCTTTTTAACCATTGGGATCAATCCTAAACTACTCATGATTACAACATAACGATCATTAATATGACACAAACGAGCATGCCAAAAATTGGTTGAAGAAAGCATATAAACAGAAGTAGAAACTTTATTCTTTTCCACATTCACTTTAAACATCCAATCACAAGCATACCCCTTTCCCACAAAAATACCCTTCTTCACAATTACATATTGATCAGATTCAATAATCTATTTAAAGTCTGCTTTATTAAGAAGAAAACTAGACATAAAATTTTTCCTTATGGAAGGAGTATAGAGGACATCTTTCAAAGTTAATACCCTTCTAGAAGTAAAACACAATTCAACATCTCCCGTTTCAAGCACTTGAGTTGTGCGAGAATCACCAAGAATGATAGTTTTAGGCTCCTCAAAATGAGTATATTTTTTAAACCAATCTTTGTCATAACAGACATGATGGTTTGCACCAGAATCATCCCACCATCCATTAACATTCTCAACCATGTCTATGTCGGTAATCACCGCCACAAAAGGTTCTTCGGTAATGTTTGTCTTAGGGTTAGGACCACGTTTTTGGAATTTGCAAAATCGAGCAATATGCCCACTCTAGCCACAAACAAAGCACGATCCCTTATCTTGAACCTGTTGATTTTGTGCTTGGTTAGTTTAATCATTATTTTTCTTGGGAGATCTACCATTATTTTTCTTGAATCTCTTCTTCTTAGGCTTCAAAGAAGTAGTTTAGTGAGTTTCTGGAGTAGCATTATTTGAAGTAATTAAGTTTACCTTATTTATGTTATTGCTCTCTTTTGTTGTAAAAATGCATCTTGGCCCCTTGAAGTAATCAAGAGAGGTTTCCTTTTGTTTGTGGCGCATAGCTTTTTGAAGTTCCTTCCAAGAAGGAGGAAGTTTATCTACTATGCCACAAACAATAAGGTTATCTCCAATTTTGACCTCCTCAGACCTTAGCTCTCCAACAATCATTATAAAGTCTTGAGCTTGGTCTACCACTGATTTGTTGTCCATCATTTGGGAATGAAAAAATCTACCAACTGCATATTTTTTTGCTCCAGCCTCTTCGGTATCATACTTACTCGGCAATATTTTCCAAATTTTCTTTGCACTAGAATAATTTCTATCATAATAATCATAAAAATTATCAGATAAACAATTAAGAATATAATACTAACACTTATAGGAATCACCATCGTACTTTTCCATTTTCTCTAGATGAGAAATAGTTTCATCATCATTCATAGAGGTGATGTCTACTTTATTAGGATTCTTCTCAGTTAACACATAAGAAACATTGAGAAGACTTAAGTAGAAAAGTATTTTACCGTTTTATCCCTTGAAATGGTTACCATTGAACCGAAATGGCTTGTTGAGGTCTCCCATCTTGACATACGTGGTTTTTTCAATTGTAGTCATTATGAATCTCCTTAAAATTGTTAGTGAAAAAATTACATTACAAGATTACTAATGAAAAATAAAATGAAGAAATAAAAATCTCTTCTGGTTGAGGCGTGGATATCTTGCTCTCTTTAAGGAGATTCAAGCCCACTGCAACAAATGTTTTTCACCGGTCCAGCAGTATTCCTTCTCGACTTGTCCCATCAAGGATATAATAGTCTAATCACAAAATATAACTCAAAAACTCTGGACAAGAGTTGAGTCCAAAGCTCCACAAAAAAAACATTTCCCTTCAACTAATACGAACTCTCTTTTTGACAAACTTTATGCACTCTATATTTTCTTGTGTATAAAACAAATGAAGACAACCACTATTTATAGTTGAGGAAGTCTTCCTACCAATTGATAGGAAGATAATGGTATATTAAATAGAAAAGATAAATGGCCTAGAAGTTACATAGGTTAAAAGGATTAATGGAGAAGTAATGGTGAATGGCAACAAATGCACTAACATGTAGATGTTACTATGTGACCATTGCCAACATTCACTGCAACGTACCTAAAGCAATATGACATAATGCCTCTGGTCATTAATTGACCATTGAGTAATTAGGCACCAGTGCTATACATTGTAACAAAGCTGCTAGTTACTCGAACAATCAAAAAAGAAATTGTTAATGTGGCAATTCAAAGAAGTAAAATAATAGAATATTAAAATGCCTACACTAACATTTTTTTATATCCCTTGGGATTGTAATTTAATAATTTGGAGGGATAAATTTATTTAATGTTGAAGTTTTGGGATGAAAATGATATTTTATATACTTGCATTTTTATTCCCCATGTTCTTAAAGTGATGAAAAGGTCCATGACCCCACAACCAACCTCACTTTTTCACTTTTTCTAAACCAAATCCTAAAAAAACCATCAAATCGTGTTCTATAATTATGTAGTCGCAAATCTTGTTGTATTTTCAATTTAGGATGGGTTTTCAATTTAGAATGGGAGAAAGTAAAGTTTTGAAGTCGGCAGAGATTCCAAGGCAGCCACGGCAGGAGCTTAATGCACAAGCAATTGCAGACACAATTGTAGAAGCAGAAGTTGCAATCGCAGAGGTAGAAGTTATTATTGCTATGGCAGAAAGGGTTGTTACAATGGTGGAGGAGGTACTACTCTTTGTTGAAATTGAAACAGTATTGAATCCTCCAACGTGCAGGTAATCCTTTTCTTTTAACTAACCAAACAATAATCCATTCTGCTTCATTGCTTTCTTTCTCTGAAGAAACAACCCTTGTATATCATTGAGGTTACAACAAAGTTTATAGGCAAAACATTGTGCTTTTATTTCTATATGGTCTATTAAAAAATATAGTAATCCGACTAGGTTGAGGTCGAATCCCATAGAGAATGTACTAGAGTTCTTATATAATTTGATGCTGAGATTCAAATTAGTAACTATCGTTGGAAAATTGGATTTCTTATGAGAATCTGCTAACTACTTTGACAAGTTGGATTTGTATCAATAATAAATGTGAACTACGGTTACAATTATTAAATAACGAAACTCGAACAAATATTTTAATATCAATTTATTCATGTGTGTTTATTGTGCAAAACTGACAAATGCACTTGGGTGTCGAATAAATTTGTCCATTCATCAAAAGTCTCAAATAAACTATCCTCTCTCGAGCTTAAATTATTAGATGGTGGTCGGTACGTTGCACCAAATCCCTAGTAATGTTCATTTTTCCTAATCTTAACTTCTTTTGTCGATCAAGTTAAAATAGATCCAAGTTCTTTTTAATGTTGTCGACTATTTAAAGAAAACTTCTATTGCGAAAGGAACATAATACACAATCATCACCCCTTCATAAGAAAGATATTTATTATAAATAATTTATTGTCTTCATCCTTACTCTAGGTTCCACAACCCTAGGTATGAGTTTATATATTTATAACTAACACTAAATAACAACTATAGTAGTTTAAACTAATAGATAGCATTAATACAATGGAAAGTAATATGAACCTTTGATTAATGCAACTCTCAAAAAATAATCTTATTCATTCAACAATAATCTACTAAAACTAGAAAGTAAAACCTGAAAACTAAGAACAATTATCTTGTAGTAATTCCAAACCCTTAGCAATACTTCATAACACTAGATATGTTGTCAAAAGACATATATATTATAATAGGGTCAAAATCTTAATCTCGATTGGACTCTAATTTGATTGGGTCAAACCCATTCCAATTAATAAGGTGGTCAGAAGCCAGGGGTCATCGTGAGAATGACTACCTCACATCGCTGGGTCCATTTCTCAAATTCAGCCTCATTTTGTTGAGTCTCTACAGTTCAATTCATGTACAGGTGCGGTGTGAGGCCTATCTTTGAGTTTTTCTTGCATCTATTCTTGCTTCATCTTTGTCTGCATTATTGCGCTTCATGTTCCAATCCATCATATGGTTCTTTTCTTTCTATTTTTGGCCTAAAATAAACCTAATCATATCTATTAACTCATGAAAACATATAATCACTAAACAAATGAATATTAACCGGACTATACTCAAAATGTTGCAAAAAATGGGGTAAGCTATGGTGCTTGAATGCTTAATTGCACTCTTGATCACCACCTTGCACTTAAAAACCTTTTTACATCCTCGAACAATTCATCCTATCCTTTATACACCCATTATCATATCATTTCTGATTAAAACAAGGCTACTCACCAACTCTGTGTAATGACCCTAGGTCATTTCTTTGTTGATGACTTTTGCTCATCGTTTAGAGTGTTCCTATAGTGACCTCAAGTCATTTATGACTTACGAGGACTGAAAATTTGGCCCCATAATTATTCTTTTGGTTTTTATTGGAATTTATGTGTTTGGGAGTTTTTTTGAACCTTGAACGGTTGATTTTAATCAAAGATTCTAGAAGGTGACCTTAGAATCGAATTCTGACAATTTCATCAGCTTTGAAAAGGTAATATTTGTCTAGTGGCATGATTAGCATGGACGAAAATACCGTTATAATGGTTAGCTTTGGAATATTGAATTTTGTTTAGAACAACCCGTCATGCGAATCCCGAGGCTCTCGGGCTTATTCCGAGCCCCTGTGGTTTTTGGCTTAAAATAGAGTTTGGGGTGGGACCCACTTTTTGCCAAGATGACCTCGTATGGAGGTTTCAAAATCTCCATTGAATCGGAAATAACAAATTTTGTAGGGTAGCATATCTCATTTGAGTGCACGGTGTTCCCGTAAAATTTTTGAACACTCCACCGGAGATTTAAAACTTGCCAAAACCAGCTGATGTGCATCATTTGGTGAAGGTAATTTTACCCTTGGTGTATGCGGGCCCTTGGTCATGTTTTCAAGGACCTGATCCATTATGCATCATGGACGTGTGGCCCTTGGTCGCGATATCAATAAAGGGTTGACTGAGTTGACCTTGTTTGGTCATTGCAACTAAGAGGTCTAATCTCCGCGATCGCAATGGTCAGCTGTCACGACCCAAAGTATACCTTAGACGATACATGGCGTGTGAGACACCGAGAAACCATACATAAGCCACTTGAGATACATATACACAATATAATAGATAAAATCAAAGAGTCTCATACGAATAAAAGAGTTTCAAATTTAAAGGTGGAAGTCTAACATAGACTTGACAAGCCATCTATTACATCAAGATGAGTGGTTTGAAATGTAACTCGTACACCATGTACAACATCTGAGCATAAGAGACATAAGAAAGCAATAAAGGTTACACGGTCCTCATAGTATGAGGACTCACCAAGTATTCAAATCTCTAGAGTGATCCACTAGCAACAAATGGAGGGAGAAGATTCATCAAGCCTTACATTAGTAAAACAATGTAGGCACAAGTATGCATTAGTACATGGAATGTAATAAGAATGAGGGATATGAATAAAAAAGTAAACATGATCATAAGGGGATATAATCAAAAACGCGAAATGCTTGACCAAGTTAAACATTGTAAGAACATTTAAGAAGAACCATATGGTCAGTACATCTTGAATTCGGAAACAAAACTTCTTAAACCATTTAGGAATCACTTAGTTCATTTAGTTGGATATTTACTATTAACTGACATAGACCATGTGAGCTATATCATGAAATTTGGTGTCTTGCTTCAACACTGAAAAGAGATGTCCCTAGTTGCCAAAGAAAGGACCTTAACTTCTAGCTTATGTGGATCTAATAGCTATGTCACTTAAGACAACCAATGGGGGAACGTAGTTAGGGACAAGGAGATTTCTACTAGAGACCCAACCACTACTGACAGGAAAGCCTCCATCTTAATATACTCTCGGTGTTAAGTAAAATCCCAAAGGAATTAGTCATAAATATAAGCATATCATCTTCCGTGGAAAACAAAATTAAGTTACTAATCCAAGATAAAAAAATCATTGAATAGCTCCTTAAATGTTGAATCATTCATAAGTGAGAAAACCTTTCACCAAACCATGATCCCTTAATGTAAGAAAACCGTTCACAACTTAATCGATGCTAATCTTAAAGCAACCAAGTTCATAAATAATCATTTTTCATAAATGTAACACCCAAGAATTTTAAGGAATAAAAAAATGTAGTTTTTGGGTTGCAAGTGTGACCTACGGCTCCTACATACGGTTCATAGAAGCATCTATTGACCGTAGATGGCATCCATAGGTACAATGGAAATGAACACAAAAAATTGGGAAATTTTTTAGGACCTACGATGGCCATGTACGGTCAGTAGGTATACCTAACAACCATACATGGGCCCCGTAGATGGATGGTCCAAATCATGTCTCTGAACATTACCTATGGCTGACCAAGACGATCCTTAGAAGGACTTATGGACCGTAGGTCTGAATCATAGGTGAGGCTCAACAGTATTATTTTAAGAGCTTTTGAATCTTTTCCTAATTATTCTAACCCAATACTACGTCATTTTACCCCTAAATCTAAACCCTATAAATACCCTTCATCCTTAGAAATTTTCCCCAACTTATTCATTCTCTCAAATTCCTAAAGTCTCTCCAATGTTTTTTCCAAAAAAAACAAATCTTCTCTCTAGATCAAGGAAGAAGAAAATAGAGTTCTTCAAGTTCAAGTCTCCTTTCTTCATCATTTCTTAGGGCTTAAATTAAGGTATTTAGGGAGTTTATAAATGGTTTTCAATCTCCCCTTAAGCCTCGAATGTTTCTTCAATTTCCCAAGACTTGATTAGGTTTTCACTCAATTCCTCGTGGGTTCTATTTGTATGGATTTAGTTGCTTTATTATGATCTTATTTTTTATGATTTGGACTTAATTACATTCTTTTCAACTAATTCCACATGAACCTGTACATTGATCTATGCATTTTGACTATGAACACTAACTTACCTGAATTTATGAAGAACCTTGAATCTATGAATATATTTTTATGAAATAATGCATGTTTTTATGAAAGCAATGTTTATGACTCAAGTAAGATTATAGATGAAGGTATCTATATGGTCTATTAAGCTTGGCCACATGACATGAATGACATCTAGATTTGCCCTAAATGCTTTTTGGGCTATTTTCCTAAATTAGGTCTTGATTAGTGTGGTATTTTGATATGCCATCAATGATTATAGATCATGCTTTCAAAACTATTTCCATTAGTAGTAACGCACTTCTAGCATGAAATTAATGACTACGGGCCTTAAAAAACTTTTATAAAAAGATCATGGAGGATGAAATGTTTTCTCACACATGGTCTAAGGAGTTACCCTATGATGTTTCTAGCTTCGATTAATATCTTAATTGTACTTTTCCATGGATGATAAAATGAATAAGATTAATGACTATTACGTGGGATTTATGCTTAGCACCAAGAGGATATTGAGATGGAAGCTCTCCCGTAGCTTGAGGACAAGTCTCTAGTAGCAATCTCCTTATGGTTCTTACCTTGGTAAGTGAGGACACCCTTTTTTGGTGTGGGGTAGACACTAGATTTCATGTTATAGCTCGCATGGTCTATATGTCGGTTAACGGTAAAATTCCCATAAAATTAACTAAGTTAATTACTAATATTTTCTCAAGTTTCCTTTTATGATTTTAAGATAAATTCCCATGTTCCTGATTTATGACTTTACTATGTCTTAACTTGGTCATGCATTTCATTTTTTTTTATTATCTCCCCTTATCATCATGTCTCATGCTTTATTGCATTCCCATCATACTTAGTATATTTCATGTACTAATACATATTTGTGCCTACATTATTTCACTAATGTTGTCCTGACAATTTTTATCCTTTCGTTTGTGGTTAGTTGATTGCATTAGAGATTTGAAGGTTTGGTAAGCCCTCATAACTGAGGACGATGTCACTTTTATACCTTTATGTAATTTCTATTTTTCAAACTTTGTATGTGATGTACTGGTTACGTCCCAATCACTTTACTTATGATGTATTACATAGATTATTGAGACAAATGTTAGACTTCCGCTTTGATTCAACAACTCTTTTGAAATATGAAATGCTATCTTTTGAACTCTTTAAATTTTATTATTTTGTATGATATTCGCTAAGTGGCTTGTGTTAGTCAACTTGGGGTCTTGTACGCCATGTCACATCTAGGGTGTACTTTCGGTCGTGACAAACTTGGTTTTCAGAGCACAAGGTATAGAAAGGTTCTAGGATGTCTCATAAGCCACGTTGAGTAGATTCTTGTTCATAATTGCGAAGAGCTCTACATTAATGAATGAGAGGCTATAAGATGTTTAGGAAACTTCACTTCTTCCTTTACTATACAGTCATGCCCTAGAGTTTATCTCTATAAAGTTCCTCCTTTCCTAACCCCTGTTTATGCATTTCAGAATAGGCCTCCAAGAAGGAATCTTGTGAGAAAAAATGTTAGTGAAAATGTGAAGCTCAATGTTTCCGAAGTATCGGTCGACCATTTTGTTGAGCAAGTGATTAACGATTAGTTTTGAGCCATATTTCATGCATTGGCCCAAACAATGATGGCTCAAGCAAATAGAAAGGTTGTGGATCCCGTGAACCCAAGGTTGGGTACGACGGCAACAAGGGTGACGGACTTTACTAGAATGAATCCTCTAGAATTTCATGGGTGTAAAGTTGAGGAAGATCCTCAAGAGTTAATTTATGAGGTTTATAAGATAGTGGGAATCATGGGTATCACTTCAGTAGAAAAGGCGGAATTGACCGCTTATAAACTTAAGGGAGCAATTTGGTTTAACCAATGGAAGGAAGAGAGGGCAATAGATGTAAGTCCTATTGGTTGGAGAAATTTAAGGTTGTTTTCCCCTTGATATAAGGGAGGCAAAGGTACTTGAGTTCATTAATCTTCATCAAGGGAATATGAGTGTGAATGAGTATGCTTTAAAATTCATGCAATTGTCCAAATACGCTCCAACTACTATGGTTATAGATTCAAGGGCAAGAATGAGTAAATTTTTATCGGGTGCTTCTGATTACGTACTTAAAGAATGCCTAATCATCATGCTTGTTAAAGAGATAGATGTCTCCCGTTTGATGGTTCATGTGCAACAATTAGAAAAGGATAAGATTAAGGAGAAAACTAGGGATTCAAAAAGGGCAAGAAGGGAAAATGGTGATTTCTACATTCAAGGTGCAATGGAGGTAATCGTTCTCAAGGTAATGATTCTAGTGACCAAATGGTACCCAAGTGTCGGGAGTGTGGAAGAAGACATAGGGATGAGTATCTATCTGGTTCAAATAGATGCTTAGGTTGTTGAAAGAGTGGTCACAAGATAAGAGATTGTCCATTTATTACTTCTAACAGAGGGATGGTAGGCAAGATAAAACTCGACAAAATCACGAGGGTTCCCCGGATGCAGTAATTGGTAAGTGATGATCTTTTAACTTGTGGTTATGCTTTTATGGATGTTGGGTGCGTCATTGGATATGGTAATACTCCATATGTGGTAAATGTGTTTGCAGTTGACCTTGAAATCTTGGTGGAACTTCCTTAAGTGTTTACTTGTATCAATGGTTTTCTGGCTGTTAAGACTTAGGTGCTATGCATGGATTGAGGGAGATGGATTCGAAATACTAGTGAGGTTTTCTCTCAAGGGAAAGATTGTGCTTGTTTGATGGTTGGTATGTGTGAGGTACTACTTAAATTGTTTGAAAGATTCCTTGCTTTGGGTTGGTATGTGAAAGGTTGGAGACGATGTGATGTCTTTGTAACCCTATCTCTTTCCTTTATCTTCGAGTCTAGTTTGAGAATTTTCCCCTCATGTTCACTCTTTAGGATTCTTGCATTCTTAGTCAATCTCATGTTTCCTCATGCTTGCATACTCATGAAAATTCAGATTTTTGATATTTTGATTTAGCTCTATTGATAGTTTCATGATGATGTGCATTTGTATTCGCTTCGCAAATAAGTTTATGAAAAGATGTTTTAAAAGTATGTTTTAGCTTGAATTTAATATTCTTCATTGATTATCTGCATTGTGATGAAATTGCATTCATGTTTGGTTGTTAGTTTCTCTCCTACTCTATTCATGCTAGCTTGAGTCCCATTCGAGGACTAATGTTCCATAGGGGAGATATTGTAAAATCTCAGAATTTAAAGGAATGAAAAAGTGCAGTTCTTGGTTTGCAGGTGTGACCTACATCTCCCACCTACGGTTCAAAGAAGCATCTACTAACCGGAGATGGCATCCGTAGGTACAGTGTAAATGAAGAAAAACTTTTGGGAAAATTTTTAGGACCTACGGTGGCCATGTTTAGTCCATATATAGATCTACCAACCATACGTGGGCCCCATCGATGGATAGTCCAAATTCAAGTCTTTGAACCTTACCTACGGTTGACCAAGACGGTCCGTAGTAGAACCTACTGACCGTAGGCCTGAACCGTAAGTGAGGCTCGACAGTTTTATTTTAAGGGCTTTTGTGTCTTTTCCTAATTATTCTAACCCAATACTACGTCATTTTACTCCCTAAATCTAAACCCTATAAATACCCTTAACCCTTAGAAATTTCCCCCAACTTATTCATTCTCTCAAATTCCTAAAGTCTCTCCAATCATTTCTCCCACAAAAAAATCTAGAAAAAGCTACGGTTCTTCAAGTTCAAGTCTCTTTTTCATTATTACTTAGGGTTTCAATCAAGGTATGTAGGGAGCTAATAAATGGGTTCTAATCGCCCATTAAGCCCCCAAAGTTTCTTTAATTCTCCAATTCAATTTTCCAAGATTTGATTATGTTTTTACTCAATTCCTCATGGGTTCTATTTGTATGAATTCAGTTGCTTTATTGTAATCTTATTTTGATGATTTGGAATTAATTACATGCTTTTCAACTAATTCCATGTGAACCCATACAATTATCTATGAATTTTAACTATGAACCCTAACTTACATAAATTTATGAAGCAAATTGAATCTATAAATATATTTTTCTGAAAGCAATGTTTATGACTCAAGTAAGCTTATTGATGAAGGTATTTACATGTTCTATGAAACTTGGCCACATGACATAAATAACATCTAGATTTTCCCTCAATGATTTCCGAACTATTTTCCTAAATTAGGTCTAGATTAGTGTGGTATCCGGATATTCCATCAATGATTATATATCACGCTTTCAAAACTATTTCTATTAGTCGTAGGAAATTTCTAGCATGAAGTTAATGACTATGGGTCTCAGAAAGCTATTATGAAAAGATCAGAGCTGGTGAAAGGTTTTCTCACGCATGGTATAAGGAGCTACCCTATGATGTTTATAGTCTGGATTAGTATCTTAATTGTACTTTTCCATGGAGGATAAAAGTGAATAAGATTAATGACTATTCTGTGGGATTTATGCTTAGCACTGAGAGCATATTGAGATGGAAGCTCTCCCATAGATTGAGACCGGATTTCTAGTAACAATCTCCTTATCCCATAATTATGTTCCACCATAGGATGATTTGCCTTAGATATACATTAGCTAGTGGATCTACTTTAGCTCAAATTTATGGTTTTTACCTTGGCAACTGAGGGCACCCCTTTTTGGTGTGGGGTAGACACTAGATTTCATGTTATAGCTCGCATGGTCTATTTGTTGGTTATTGATAAACTTCCCACCAAATAAACTAAGTTAATTAATCGTGTTTTATGAATCTTTCTTTTGTGATTTAAAGATGCAATGACCATGTTCATGATTTATGAATCTTTTTAAATAATTTTACAATGTTTTAACTTGGTCATGTATTTCATGTTTTTCGATTATGTCCCATTATGATAGTGTCTCATGTTTTATTGCATTCCCCTCATACTTAGTATATTCCATATACTAATGCATAATTGTGCCATCATTGTTTTACGAATATAGGGCCTGCCGATTCTTATCCTTCTGTTCGTGGCAAGTTGATTGCATTAGAGATTTGAAGACTTGGTGAGTCCTCATGCTTCGAGGACGATGTCATTTTATAGCTTTATGTCATTTCCATTTTTCAGACTTTTTAAGTGATGTATGGGTTATATCCAATCACATTTGTTATGATGTATTAGATGGCTTATTGAGACAAATGTTAGACTTCTTCTTTGATTCAAAAGCTCTTTTGAAATATGAAATGCTATATTTTAAACTCTTTAATTCTATTATCTTGTATGATCTATGCTAAGTGGCTTGTGTAAGGTCTCTTCAGGTTATGTGCACCATGTCATGTATAGGGTGTACTTTGGGTCATGACAATAAATTATGCATAAGTTCATAAACATATCATTCATTAATTCATAGTTTTTCTTTAAATTCATGCAATATGGGTTCATAGTCAAAAAAATCATTAGTGCATGGGTTCATATGGAATTGATTGGAAATATATGTAATTGAATTTAAATAATCATAATATAATCAAAATCAAACAATTTAAATCCATACATATAGAACCCACGAGGAATTGAATGAAAACCTAACCAATTCAAGGAAATTGAATTAGCGAATTGGAGAATCATTGGGGACTCAATGGGTGAATGGAACCCATTGATGAACTCCCTACATACCTCAATCTCAAAGCCCACAAGAAACTGATAAAGAAACATTGAAGACTTGAAGAACCCTAAATATTCCTTAAGAGCCTTGGATAGAAAACCTTGGAGAGGAACTTTTGAATTTTTTGGAAAATGAGTAGATTTAGGGGTAAAATTAGTTATTGGGGCTTATTTATAGGCAAGACGATGTAGTAGAACTACCGGCTGACCCTATGATTGCGACCTATGAACCATAGAAATTCCTACGGACCATATTGTCAATCGTAAGTCAAACAACTGGGGCCTACGTTTTGGGTAAATACTACGACCCATTTCTACAGACTGTTAAATTTCTATGGTCCATGGAACCCATCAGTAGACCTCAATTTTCACTCAAAATTTTACAAAATTTGGGACTCTTCCATGGAACCTTCCTACGGTCTATACCATATTTCTCAATCGTAGAATGAGTGTTTGGACTTGAGTTCCAAATAACTTTCCCAGTTCCTATTAGACCGGTCTATGAACCATAGAACTTCCTACGAACCATAGACTAGTCTTGTAGACTTGGACCAGCAGTCCTCTTTCACCTTCTTTCCTTTTCTAAATTTTGAGGTGTTACAATATTTCCTTCCACTCTTTTAATGTTCTAGATGTTGTCCCTAAGTTTGACCATTTTCAATGGAGGAATGAATCTCTCTAAGAATGCTTTAATAATTGCTTCCAAGAAGTGATGGAATCATTCGGCAACTCAGCCAATCATCTAGTAGCTTCCCCCATTAAGGGGAATGGGAATAATCGCAGCCGAATAGATTCTTGTGAGATTTTCTTGAACATGAACAACCCACAAATATCCATAATACTCATAGTTGTGGTGCACAACACAACCATGAATCGGACTCTAATCAACGCGGTGGGTTGGACTCCGAGGATCTATCAACCTAGTGCTCTGATACCAAGTTTGTCACGACCCAAGCCTAGGGCCTAGACGTGACCGGCGAATGGGGAACCCGAAGGAACCCCAAACAAGCCTCATAGCGTATCATTACACATCCTTGGTCGCGGAAGCAATTAAAATGACCATAAGCAATAAGTATAATCAAAGGGGGAAATCGGGACTAAGGGAGCAAGAAAAAAAGAAGAAGAAATGATACATAAATACCATAGATGAGTCAAGCTCAAGCATAATACACAACTTGTCCAACACCACCTCTAAACATAGGTACTTTAGCGGGGGCCAAGACAAACAACTAGGCTCACCCTCATAGTCAAAACATAACTAAAAGGAAAAGTCTTATACATAGCAAAAGATCATAAGCAACGTCCCCGGAATGGAGGACTCACCAATAACCTTGATAGGAAATCGTATTAGCCACACGGAGGAGGATGGTCAAGCGGTGCTCCGGTCCCTACATGGTGACATCATGTAGGCATAGAGTATGCGTTAGTACGTTTGAATGTACTAAGTATATGGGATGCAATGCAATGCAACAAGGGATGGACATCATAGGCAAAATGCATAATCGTACCCGATAGATAGCATATTAATGAGATGATATGTATAATGATGCTTATATAAAAATCATATTTAGTGGGACATAGTACATATGTGGTGAGTGACCATCAATATAGTATTTCCAAGGCCTACCACCCCCTTGGAGAGGCGAAAGAGGTACAAACCCCTCAATGTGGTTACCCGGGCCTACAACCCCCCGAGCTAGGCTTGGTCGACTCACACACTATATAGAGAAAATCATATACATGTATCCATTTCATCATCATTTCAATACTTATATAATCATCCGACTCATAGGACGTACATTGGACCTTCCATTTCATAAGAATTCTATAAATGGCATTTTATCAAACATATGGTGGGCTACTTGTTCATGTAAATAAAATCATGTGTTTCAAGAGTACTAAGTCCAACAAATTTCAAAATCCATGTAAAACAGCCCACCAACAACATACATATATATATACATATATAACAACCTTCATAATTTGATCATGGAGGCATGAAAACCATAAACATCATATAATCATTCCATTTCATGATAATATACAAAAATAGACCATAATAGGATGTGTAGTAATAATTCCATAATTCAAGAGTTCATAAATGATCATAAGGACCCATAAACTTGAAGTAAAATAGAGGATAAATGGTTGGACTTGTGGAAAGGAAGGTTTCCACAATCAACCCACATACCTCAACTTTGGAGAATTCTTGATGAAGATTGGAATGGAGAATTGCTTGAGATTGAATCTTGAATCCGGAATTAAAGTTTGGGATCCTTGAATTTGGTTGATGATCTTGGTGGAATTTTTTGGAGAGGGTTTAGAGAGAGTTTTTGGATGTTTGAGAAATGTTTTAGAGACTTGGAATGAACTAATGATATATAGGGAATATCATATGCCCTTTGGAAAAAAAATTGTCCAACACTTAGAAAAAATAATGGGGCGGGTGAACAGTGTTTCGGCTTACTGGAAATGGCACTTTTCTGCCGGTGAGGTTTTACGAAAATGGTCATAACTCCTTCATCCTAACTCGGAATGAGGTGAAACAAATTGCGTTGGAAAGCTAACTCACAGAGCTTTAATTTTGATAGTTTGAGCTCCTTCCAGTTCCTTGTGTGCTGAGAGATATGCCCCTTTAAAGTTGACCCTCAAAATCGCATTTTTTGCGATTTTCGAATTTTGATACGGTTGTTCTAAAATTCGGGTTAGACTCATTTCCCACTCAATTTGACCCCCTGAATAAGAATATGAAGTCGAATTTCCAAAATCATGCACCGATTTTGAGATATATGGAAATTACAATTTTAGGTGTTTCCGAAGCACATTTTCGGGCATTTTTGGGGTCGTTTCAGTTTTGAAGTTGTTCATGAGGATCCTTATGAGCTAAGCCCCCGAACATTCCGCTCATTCGGAGTAGTTGTAGCAATGTTCTGGTACATTGCTCTCCCTGTTGTAGGAGGTAACCTGATAGCTCTATTCGTCTCAACGACATTCTTGTGCATGCCATTCAAGTCAACCAACTTATCATTTTACCCGTAGTGACTAGCGATGTCACTACCATTATCACTCATGTTTATACCTACAAATAGGAAATACAATAACACCAAACAACAATCAACAACAACTCAACAAGCTTACAATTTAACTTCACTAATTGAATTCTTAGCTACCATTTCCCGATAGCAGCACCAATTTTGATGAAGCTCAAATTACCCTAAAAACAATTAGAGGCTTAAGCGGTCATTTTCAATAATACCCAACAAAGAGTTGGGTCGAATCCCACAAGGAATTGTGTAAAAATAAGAATTCAAATAGGAAATTGAGAATACTAACCTATTCATTGTAGCACTTTAGAACAAAAGTGTGGATAATTCTGCCAAATTTACTAAAATGTTTGAAGTATCAAGTATCAAATTTAAACTAAAATTATAAATTCAAGCAAGTAAGGAATAATATAGGGCTGCAAGGATTGGTACCGATTTCACGTTGGGATACTTGGGTTGCTCAATAATGCAATATAATCATTGATAGGCTGGGTAATCTTCAATGACACTAATCTTCTTTCGATCTCATAGAACCCATTTTTTATCTCATCAATGTGAATTACAAATCAAACTATTACCTTACATAAATCTCTCTTTCGAGTAGATTTGTGCAATTAGAGATGAACCATAAACTCTCTTCCGAGCAAGACATAGAAATCAAACTTAAATTGTATGCATTGAACTAATTATTCATTCAAATGATCTATTTCGAGCATCAGTCGAAGATAGAAAATATGATTAAGTTTGCAACTTTAACCCATGAATTAACGTCATGCTAATTAGCTCAAAGCAATAAAAGTGTAGCAATAAAATAAAGAAAAACACAATATTCACTTCATTAAATCAGCACCCAACCCCATAATTGCACCCCTAGAATTCGGATTTTAGCCACACATCATAACAACTAAAGAAATTTTACCTATCATGATATCAACCATGGATGAATCAACACCCACTTCGATTTCAACTCTCAATTATCCATTTTAAGAGTGTATTTTATAACCCAAAAACTAAAAATGTTTCTTAAAGGTTCAAAAACTATTTCTCCAAAATCTCATAAAAAGAATATGATACAAACTCTGAATCCATTTTCTCTCTCTTTCTTACTATTTATAGTTTCCCCAAAATTGCCCAAGATTCCACCCGTGACTTATTCAGTGACATTAGTTGGGCTCGCTTTACTCATACAACGGACTTTCATTTGATCTTGAGCTCGCCTTCTTTTGCTTTAGGTTTCAGGTGTCTGAACCTTAATTGGTGAACTCAATCGAGTCAGCCTTTCATATTCGGTGGATCACCAATCACCACCTTGTTTGCCTTTTCAACTTTTATTTACATTCAGAAATCTATCAATTTTGGCGATGAATTTCTATTTTTCCCATTCACTTCGGCAAACCACCATTAATGTCTATAGTCTGCCAACCTTTTTTTAGTCTTTTAAACTTTTAACACTATCAACTTGGGCAAGGTCAGGCCCTTTGGGTGATCCGCCCTTTTTGTTAGGCAACCCCAGCTACGAATTTCTACTCTTCAAATGCTTTTGGCATATTTTTTCATGTATTCATCCCTAACTTGTCCTTTAGCTTCTATTAGCCATAAAATAACAAAATATCATTAGAATAGAACATCAATAGGCATTGATAACTGTAATTGTTGAAATAAGAAGTCTTAAATGAGTGTAAATTTACCACTCATCAACAACCCCAACTTAAACTTTTGCCTGTCATCAAGTAAATCAAGAACACAATTAGTTCAAAAAGTGTTTCTACTATAGATCCCAATGAGGGTTAACATGCAAGTCTCACCACAAGACTACTAATGAGCATATGCAATGACTCAATCATGCTCAATAAGCTTTAAATGATGACTAATCGGGATCAATACAAAATCAAGTTGACTCATGCTCTCCAATAATGCAAAATCATGCTTCAACAAAAGCATTTAAGTGGCTTCACAACAAAAATGATTATGTAATCTTATAAAGCATATCAATAAAAAAAAAGTTAGGACTCAATACAACTCTCACTCTGTAAAAGAGAAATACATGTAAGCTTTGTCTCACAGGTTTGCTCATATTTTCCAATCATCAGACAACCTAGTTTATGCAAGATCACAAGGGATTTTCTAGGCTTGTAATGGGGTTGAGGGTAAAGGTATGGTAAATTTGGCTCAGTGACTTCACCTTTTAAAAGCATTGTTGTACTCATTTTCACGTCTTCTGAAGTTCTTTTCATTCTTTTCACTTGGAAACTAAAACCTCAACTTTTCACTCAATTTGTTAGATAGCCATTTTCTTTCATCACACTTTCTCTTTCTTTCTTTTTTAAAATTTTTAAGTGTTTTCTCTGTCCCTCTTTTTTTTTACGAAGGGGTTCATTTTTTTGTCACATACCTAAAAGTTGAGTCTCACTTTTATTTCTTTTTTCTCTTGACTTTCTTTCCTCCTTCCTTTCCACACCCCAACTTAGGCATTTGGCCTATATTGACTGTTCAAGGAAATCAATACTTAGAAAAAGGTTTTATGGGTGAGAGAAGCTAGGGATAATTTGGCTCAAGAGGTTTCAGCAAGGTTGACAACAAATAGTTAAGGTTTAAATGGTGCCAAAATGGTTGCATACCTCACAAGGTAGTCATAAAAGGCATGAACATTTGGGTTCCCTCTAAAAATTTGTGCCCAAGATCACTTCTTGCACTTGGCAAAGATAGAAAATTAGACTAACAAGGCAAATTCTAGGACTCAACATACATTCTTTCAAGTATGACTGCACCACGCATGGCACTTTTAACACAATCCTTTGGCATGACACTACAAAATCAAAAAGCTTACATTTGATGTTCATTGCAAGTCTCACATCATTACGCAGCTAGTCAACACAAGAATCAAAACGATCATTCAAAAACAAAAAGCCACATCGATTTCATCTTGCAACAACCACAAAATACATTTCTCATCATAATTACTATCCAAGATATCGATATTGGACATAATCAATCCACGAACATCAACAATAAAAACTCAAGCATTCTTTATCATTTCAAAATTTCAATATCGTACGGTGATAAGTAAAGAGAGATAATGAATCAAATCATCAACTATCATAAAAAACCAAAATATCAAGATACTACAAATGTTAAAATAAAACTGAAAAATAACAAAATACAATCAAAAAGGGGACTATAGGCACAAGTTTCGAAACAACAGTGTCCTCAATGAGATAAAAACTAAACACGGGAGGAGAGTGATATACAGATCCACCATGGCAGGCTATGCTTGTAAAGTGCTCTGATCCTATGGCTCAGAGGGATGGCATCATCTCAGGCATCAGTGCCTAACAAAATAGGAGCAAGAGTCAGCATTGCCGCATTAGTTCATGGCACATCTATTAGAGGAATGGCGGAGTCTGAACTCCACTAATGCCGACTGCAGAAGTCTCCATATGAGATCCATCCAACGTGGAATGCACTATCGTCTCCTTCATGGCCTGCAATTCTATCAATGTCTTAGTAATCTTCTACTCATTCTGTCGCAAGAACTCATCCTCATCAGTCTTCTTGTAAGCATCATCACCCACCTCATCAGTAACATCATCAGACTGCTTAGCCACACTACTAGGTACATCCTCTCTTGGCTCAAAAGGAAGGACTACATCAGATAGTGGTACCTCTCCTCATAGCATGGTGATATCGAGGGACTTCAGCTGGTCCACACGAGCCCTAAAAGTATTAATGTCCTCCCTCATCATAGTCAACTCAGTGGAGCTACCCTCACTCTTCTCCCTCTCCTCCATATAGCGGTGAGGTTTTAGAAACTCTACCCATATGATACTAACGTGTTCTGATATTGCACAATCTAATTTCTAGTAGGGCATAAGTCATCCTAAATGGCCCTCTCAATAAACTTGGGCATCTCCCTTTCTACCTTAGATGTTCTAACATCCGCCGAACGACAAAGGTTTCCCATTTGGTATATAAGAGTTTGGTTCAAGGGAGGTCAGGATACAGGCACATGTGACAAAGAGGTAGAGGGAATAACTGAGCTAGAAGGTACAGAAAAAGGTTGAGTAATACCTAATGGCTCCATAGAAGGAGTAGGCCGAACAACATCGGCCTCAAGGTCAGTAAGATCTACCACATATGCAGTGTCTGTGGTGGTGTCTTTCTCCGATCCGCATCATCTTTCAAGTAATCTCTCTTGATCCTTTTCATATATTGGAAGAGGTAGGGGTGATCCTGACATCTGTCCTCTCCTGATAAGGCACTCTCGTAGCCTCACACAACTATGTGATCAAGACTGGGAATGAGAGAAAGGTTTGCTCCTGATGAGCTTTCATCAACATCTCTTGCACAATAATCCCAAAGGCATCGATCTCTGTCCGATCAATAATGCTTCCAACAAAGACAACCTCCAGATGCCGGAGGATAGACATATTTTGGGACGATATGAGATTGCTACTAATAAAGCCCAAACAATACTGAAACGTGACGTTCATATCTTTCTTCTCTATTTTCACTATGTCAACAATCCATATAGGAGTAATCTTAGAAATGACAGGTGGAAGCTATATCTTGAGTGCATCCATGCCCTGTTTCAATCGCAGAATGTAGTGACTGTCTCTATTTCCCTTGGTGCCTAACATCTGATCAATAGCACCGACGTGACACTAAATCATCTTACCTTAGACTTCAATATCATCCAAGGGATTCCAATTTGTTCCTTTATGCTTCTTTGGCAAGGCCTTTGCATATGTTGTGTAAAACTTTCTCACCCAAGCCAGGATATAAGGGGGTCGAGGTCTTGTGAACGTCTCGAACCCCATGGAACTTGATGGTGTCCGAGATGAAGGTGTAATCACTCATCACCCCATTAGTTGATAGTCTTCTTGCCTCAAGAATAATACATTCTTCTGCTTCTTTAAGCCAATTGAGGGATCTTGGATCTATAATGGGGAGAACTATTGAGGAACTCATTGGAAACTGTGTTTGGCGCCAACTTGGACATGATGTCCATCCTCTTCTTAATAATCACTTTCTTGGGCTGCTCGCCCATATGCATAGAAGAGCGTGAAGTGGACTATCATTGAAGAGACTCGGATGGCTCGATAATGGTGATCCCCTTATTAGTTTTCCAAGGAGGATGAGGAGATTCTCTTTCGGAGTTGAAGGACACAACTCTCTTTCCTCTTGCTTTACGTATTTCCTGCAACGAAAAATATTTCCTAACACGGTTCGGGTGACGGTTAGTTGAAACATGTTCAAAAATCAAACACAACTCAAAAAAAGTTTTGACTAACACCGACTAGGAAGGCTATTGGCATCACAGGTTAGTCGAGTTCGAGCGAGCTCACCAAAGATGACAGTACATAGTTTAATTTCACACAAGCATACAGGGCAGAGTCATCTCCAACTTGGTGATCCACCGAGTTGGTTTCGGCTAGCTAAGACATGTCCGTAAAAAGTGATAGGGCACAACCAAAATAGAACAAGCAAAAGGGCTATGTCTACTATAACTTAGTGATTCACTGAGCTGGTTTCGACGAGCTAAGACAAGCTCACCGAATGAGACACCACTGAATTCACAAATTCAAACCCAGAAGGCAATTTGAGACTTAGTAGGTGATTCACCTATTTACCTTGGCAAGCTAAGACCATCCCACCGAATAGGTAATTTCAGCACAATGACTATTTTTTATGAATTTAACTTAACATTAAACAATACCCATTACCTAATCAGTTTTACAATCTACCCAAATGTTATTCTATCCATGAGTACTCAAACTTCCCCCAAATTTCACATAGTATTGCCCAAATTGATGATTTTCCCTTTAAAATATCTTCCCTCTATTTATCATTGGGTAAATTCAAGTTTATGGGGAAACACTTGGCTAATCAAACTTCACCCAACTCATTATCACTCAAGAACCAACAACTATAATGACTTAATTTCAACATTTAACATTCGCATTAAATTTTTATAAGTTCAAGAACAATATCATCTATCCTAGCTCATGGGAACAGTTTAATCATTAACATTTAGCAAGATCCAAGCAAATTAGACAGCACAACAACAATATAACACAAGACCCATATCATAAACATTAAGATTAAGCAAAAATATCACTAAAAAACACAAGCCACAGAGAAGTACACAACGAAAAATCCAGGGAGGAAAGGTTTATATTGATAGGTAAGCACCACAATACACTCCAAGCAAGTAAATCCACGCAAATGAGGACACAATTACAAAGAAATAAGGGTATGAGAAGTTTTGGAAGTGTTAAAGTTCAAAAAGATGAAAGGTTGCTTTTTAAATCTTGAAAAGACTCTTGAGCTTTTTATTTCAGACGCACCCGGCAGACTGAGACTAACATCACTGAACCTTTTCGATGAATCACCAAATGAGTTTAAGCTCATCAATGTTAACTGAACTATTTTCTAACTTGGCGATCAATTTGGCGGACCCGATATAGTTCCCTTTGTGTGATTTGGTGACCCACCGATTTGGTCCTTGTTCAGTGAATGTGATAATACCAAATTTTAACGTTTTTAGCTCAAAAATGGTTATGAAGATGTCCGCCCAATATGTTTGGCACATCACCAACTTGGTAGATGCATCGTCCAATGTACCTTCTTCAACTTTTGGACTCCTTTTCCACCTACACTCACAACAACATTATTGAAAGCAATAAAATGATCTTGGGTTGCCTCCCAAAAAGCGCTTTATTTAATATCATGGCATGATACAATTCTTACTCATCAATAATAATTTTTGGGATTTGGGATGGTGTCACTAAGCAATGTTACCTTTTGCCTTGGATTTAGATAAGTAGAGATATCACATTTGAGTTTCCAGCTGCTTGATTTATACGGAATGAGAAGTAACCATTTGAGTCAAAGTGGAGAAGTCATTTTTCAAATCTTCCAATACTTTGTCGGACCCTTTAACCTTTTTTAAGATCCATGTTAGCATATCATCGCTTTGGTTTCCCTTTGGTCCAGCTAGTTCTTTCGGGCGATTGTGAGGTGGAATGCATCTATCTTTTTCAGCCTCACGTTCTCTCCGATTGCCACTTCTTTCTCTCTCCAATCATTCTAACCAATGTCTCGCTGCTTGTTCCAACCTTGGTTTCCACCCGATTTTGGGTAGTTAGTATAAGAACCCCCAATTGATTTCCCATGTATAATTTACCTCTTCGTTGTACAATGCCTCAAACTTGGCATTTTCCGGGCACTGCCCACTGCTTGTTCCAATGGACTTTACCATTTTCAATTCACCTCCAATGACATGTTTGGACAAAAAATTAAGTTGAGTCATCATTTTAACCATGTTTTCATCACGCTTATTGTTCTTCTCAATTTGTTCCTTACTCATACTTCATTGTAGAGAAGATACTTAAACCTCTCTACTATGCATGCTCGATTGAACTTTGCCATATCATCTAGCAACAGTATTGCTACATTATACTGTTGTCGCATTAGCCTACCTTGAATAGGTTGATCAGCCACACCTTTGTTGACTGAATCAAAGTTATGATAAATGTATTACAACAGCAAATTATCCGGAACAACATGTGATGGACATTGTAGTAACAATTTTCAGAACCACAACCATTTATTATGAAGAGGTTCACCTCCCACTCTTTTAGAGTTCTGGATGTTTTCCCTAAGCTTGACCATTTTTCTCTCTAATAAAGCTTCTGTTAACTCCTCCCAAGAAGTGATAGAATCATTCAGCAACTCAGCCAACCATCTAGTAGCCTCCCTTGTTTAGGAAAATGGAAATAATCTCAATCGAATAGATTCTTTTGAGATATTTTTAAAGACGAATGACTCACAAATATCCACAAAGTTTCGAAGGTGTTCATGAGGATTCTTATGAGCAAAATCCCTGAACATTCCTATCATTTGGTGGAGTTGTAGCATTGTTTTGTTCACATGGAACATTGCCTCGCCCTGTTGTAGAAGGTAACCAAATAGCTCCATTGGTCTCAATGACATTCATGTGCATGTCATTCAAGTAACCCATTTGATAATTTTGCCCGTAGTGACTAGAGTCGTCACTACCATTATCACTCATATTTATACATGTAAATAGGAAACACAACAACACTAAACAACAATCTACTACAACTCAACAAGTTTACAAACTAACTTCACTAATTGAATCCTTAGCTACCATTCCCCAACAACGGTGCCATTTTTTATAACATTCGAATTACCCTAAAAATAATTAGAAGAGTAAGTGAATGTTATCAATAAAATACCCAACAAAGAGTCGTGGTTGAATCCCACAAGAAATGGTTTAAGGATAAGAATTTAACAAGAAAATTAAGAATGTGAATTTATTCATTGTAGCACTTTAGAACAAAAGAGTGGATTATTCCACCAAATTTACAAAACTGGTTTGAAGTATAAAGTATCACAATTAAACTAAAATTAGAAATTCAAGCAAGTAAGGAATAATCTAGGAGTGCGGGGATTGGTATGGATGTCACATAAGGGTATAACTTGTGTTTCTCAACAGTACTAGATAATCATGGATAGACTAAGTAATCTTCAATGACACTAATCTTCTTTTGATCTCATAACACCATATCATAGAATCTCCTGTCGGTCTCATCTGTGTAAATCACAAATCAACTCATTACCTTACGGAAATCTCTCTTTCAAGTAGATTTGTCCAATTAGAGATGAACAATATTCTCTCTTTCGAGCAAACCATAGAAATCAAACTTAAATTGCATGCATTAAACTAATTACCCACTTCAATTGATCTATTTTGAGAATCGATCAAAGATCCAGAGTAGGATTAAGTTTGCAACCTTAATCCATAAAATAACCACATGCTGATTTGCTCAAATCCATGAATGTATAGCAATAAAACATAGCAAAACACAATGTCTACTACATTAAATCAACACCCAACCCCATAATTGCACCCCTAAAATTGGGGTTTTAGTGACATATCATAAAAGGTAAGGAATTTATACCTATCAAGATAGCATCCATGGATGATGAAATTAAGCACTTATAATCAACACCCACTTCAATTTCAACTCTCAATAGTCAATTTTTAGAGTCTATCTAAACCCCAAAACTAAGAATATTTCTTCAAAGGTTCAAAAACTAATACTCCAAAATCTCATACAAAAATCTCATCCAAGTTCTGAATACATTTTCTCTCTCTTCCTTACTATTTATAGGTTCCTCAAAATTGGACCATGATTCCATCTGTGACTCATTCGATGACACTAGTCGGAACCGCTTTACTCATTCGGCGGATCACCTTTTTCTCTTAAACTCACCCTTCTTTTACTTCAGGATTCAGATTTTTGAGCCTTAGTTGGTGAACTCGATCGAGTCAGTCTTTCACATTCAGCAGATCGTCGATTACCACCTTGTTCGCCCTTTCAGCTTTCATTTACGCTCAGAAATATGTTACTTTCGGCAATGAATTCCTAGTTCGCCCATGCTCTTTGACAAATCGCCAATAGTGTCTTTTGTTCGTAAACCTGCCTTGAGTCTTTTTCACTTTGAACATTATCAACTTGGGTGAGGTCAGACCTTTTGGGTGATCCACCCTTTTTGTTAGGCGACTACCAATTAGGAATTTGAACTCTTTCAAATGCTTTTGGCCTCCTTTTCATGTATTCATCCTTGCCTTGTCCTTTAGCATTCATCTCTTTAAAATTTCAAAATATCATTGGAATAGGACAAAATAGGCATTCAGACATATATTGTTGAACTAAAAAGTCCTAAAATGAGTGTAAAGCTACCACTCATCACTCTACACAGTCTCAGAGCCTCCTACATATGTCCAAATCACTAGGTCACCTCCTAATAAAACACGACACAACAACACTAGTTATCACAATAAATCAAGAGATCTCTTTAGACATTGAAATTTTTTAGGGCTCTACCAGACAAGTTCTATTATACTTAGGGTTCTTGGAAGCTACTGGACCCTAACCCCTAGCTTATGCTTATATAAAATGTATTATATTTCCTTAAAAAGTCATCTCAAAGTATTCCATAAACTCTTAGGTATTTATAAAGATCAAGATCTCGAATATTCCACAAACTATTGAAATACTCATTAAGAGGCCAAGATATGTCAGGCTCTTCTTAATAATCAAATACTTCAAGAAGATTCACAAATTCTTTCATGGAGATCGGGTCCAAATTATTCTAGTTAGAGAAATACGCTACTTTGGCCCTCGAATCACGGAGAAATCCAAATCATCCTAGCTCGAGAAATACACTACTAACGACCCTCGAATCATGGAGAAATCTTAAGAGAGTAGAATAAAGGGAGGAACATTTTTGTACCCACAGTGTTGATCAATAAAACTATGTTGCAATTTATTTTCTATCATCTTTAAAATTTGTGATAAACAATCTCATTTTTAAAAACCTCCCCATTTCAAGTTCTTACAACATCAATGCAGTATGGAAATACCTAGTAGAATTTTTAAAAGAATTGTGTTTCGTCCTTCTTTATTTAACTTTAAGCTCAATTACTTTAATTTGTTCTCCTTTAATTTGGTATTACTAGTTATAAAAACATAGCCGAATTTGGAAAAATAATTAACAGGCTAACTATAAAAAGTCTAAAAGATGTACAACGTACCAAAGTTTCTGAAGAAAATGGAACAGTCCTTTTACATTATTTGACCTATGTACAACTTTGTAAAAAGTTTTTATCAAAATGTATTTTACTAAATTAATTTTATAAATGATACATTGGAATTCTAAATTTAACTACTATTCTCTTTGTTCACTTTTAATTGTCACAATTTTGCTTCATCGGAATCAATTTGACTAATTTTTGAAGCTAAATTGAATTAGATTAATTTTTAAAAAAATTATAGAATTAGATGTTAAAAAATTATACGAAAATTATTATAAGTTGCAATCATTCTCATATTAATATGTTGAAAAAATATTCCCTCCGTTTCATATTATTTGCGCCTTGTGGACTTGATACACCCCTTAAGAAAGCTATAATTAGAGGTGTATTTTTACTAAGCTGACCTTATTAATGATCATTTTGAACTCTAAATTTGTCTGCTACTACTTTTATGTAGTTATTTAACACTAAGGGTAATATAGGTAAAAAATAGTGATAAAAGTCTCTTTCTTTACTAAAATGGACAATAAATTAAAACAATTATTTTTGGTATAGAGGCCAAGTAAAATAAAACATAGAGAATACACTTTAAAATGTTGGTGAAAATCCATGCAGTTTGACTCTCGAAAATCATAATGAGACAAATGATAGAGGAAAAACTACATGGGATAAAAAATTAAA
>NW_006239661.1:150895-151588 GCF_000226075.1 Solanum tuberosum | reverse complement strand
TTGTAGAATTTTTGAGGTCCTCTCAAAAATTCTGTCCCAGTTGCGAATCTCAAAGTAACTTCAGTCTTGCCTTTGTTGGAGAGATCTTCTTCTCTAGAATTTTTGACTCCCTCTCAAAAATTCTGTCCCAGTCTCTATTGTAAAGGAAGATAGAAATCTTACGGAAGATATGACCGAGCCGTTGTGGCGCCTACGTATCCCGTTGAGGCAGGAATCAAGTCAAACGTAGTTCCCCCTCAGGGATCAACAAAATAAGAAAAATTACAAAGAAACCGACTGAGGCCGACATGGGCCGCCTACGTATCTCATTCTTGAGAATTCAGGTCGAACGTAGTTCACATACAAAGTAATATTAAAAGGGGATAAAGGAATGACCGAGGCCGACATAGGCCGCCTACGTATCTCATTCTTGAGAACTCAGGTCAAACGTAGTTCATTACAAAGGGATAGATTCTAAACAAAGCAATTACAAGAAATAGAACGATTACAAGGAAATAACAGAAAGTACGAACTGAAACTTCACACGTAGTATCTCTTGACAGCATCTGAGTTGATTAGTTTCGGCCATTCGGTGCCATCCATCTCCGACAAGACCAAGGCACCTCCAGATAACACTTTGCGAACCATGTAGGGTCCTTGCCAATTTGGTGCAAATTTCCCTTTGTACTCATCCTGATGAGGGAAAATGCGTTT
>NW_006239661.1:146679-146823 GCF_000226075.1 Solanum tuberosum | reverse complement strand
GTTCTGCATCACGAATGCCTGATGTCCCAGCCTCTCCATCGATGAGCGCATCAATCTCCTCAAAAAGGCGACAGATTCCTTCCCTAAGACCACCATCGTTGACATTTTCTCGTACCGGAAATGACTGGTACAGATGAGGAATTG
>NW_006239661.1:136970-137278 GCF_000226075.1 Solanum tuberosum | reverse complement strand
CCCCCACCGATTTTAAAACAAATAAAATGCATGTCCTTTCTACCCAGATAAGCGAGAAATCAGAAGTGGTGTGGAGGTCCAGTTCTGCAATTGCTCCTCGGGTTCTGCATCACGGATGCCTGATGTCCCAGCCTCTTCCTCGATGATCGCATCAATCTCCTCAAAAAGGCCCCAGATTCCTTCCCCAAGACCATCATTGTTGACGTGTTCTTGCACCGGGAATGACTGGTACAGATGAGGAATTGGCCTGGCCAATGCTTGATCAATATTCTTGTTCTTCATCTCTGCTTCATCAGCATCCGTGGGGA
>NW_006239661.1:133983-135235 GCF_000226075.1 Solanum tuberosum | reverse complement strand
AGTTTGGTAGCTAGGAGGGGGAGTATTTTGATAGCTGGGAGGAGGGGTATTTTGATAACTGGAGGGAGGGGTACTTTGGTAATCATTCGGTGGATAGCGAGCCGAGTATGAAGTCTGTGAAGGTCGAGAACGACCTTGGTATGATAAGAATTTCCTTGGGTTCTTCCTCCCCTCATAAGAGATAGAGGACACATCCTCTCAATCCATCTTCGTTAGTCTCACCTACCTTGACTATCTCAGCAAATTTTGCTCCAACGAGCAACATGATTCTGTCATAATACTCGGGTTCTTGCACCCGCACAAACACCTCGACAATTTTCTTTTGTGACATAGGAGGTCTAACTCTAGCCGCCTCCTTTCGCCACCTATATGCGAATTCTCTGTAACTTTCGGTCGATTTCTGCTTCATCTTCTCCAAGGAGTAGCGATCAGGAACGATCTCCACATTTTAGGCGGATCGTTCGATGAAATCCTTAGCCAAAGCGCTCCAACTAGACCACTGTCTCGTTTCATGAGACGTAAACCACTCTAGAGCCTCTCCGCTCAGACTTCGGCTAAAAAGCCGCATTAACAAAGCTTCGTCTCTTCCAACTCCCACGAGTTGGTCACAATAGGCCCTCAGGTGTGCTAAGGGGTTCCCCGTTCCTCCGAAGATGTCAAATTTTGGCACCTTGAACCCTTCCGGGAGGTCCAAGCTTGGATGAATGCACAGGTCTTCGTAACTCAACCCGGCGACCTCAGGAATGCAGTTCAGCTCCTTCATGGCTTTTCTAATTTCCTCTTTCATATCTATCTTGACGGTTTCTTCCTTTGACCTCCACTCTCTCTCCCTCTCCTCATAGTGGTCGAGCTCCGAACCATGGACGTCATACTCGTTGGGGAAGGGTATTTGGAAGGTGGCTTTTTGGGGTAGTGGTGGAGCAATGGAGGGACTTTGAGCATTTTGAGTGGTTTGGTAATTTTGAGGGAAAGTCTGGGGGTTGGTATGTTGATTTTGGTGATGGAGGGAAATGTGCAGGCGGTTAACATTTTGGCTTTGAGGGGGTAGGCCAGTTTAGTGGTTTGCCTTGTGGGAAGGGGGTGGTGCTTGGAGGTTGGTATTTTGAGGAGGAGGTGGTGTTTGATAAGAGGCTGAGGCGAAATGGGGGTTTGGGGCGGTAAGGTCAATGATGGAGGGATTACGAGCAGGACTTGAAGGCGGGTTCTGAGCTTGTTCCACGTTAGGAGGGGGAATTTGAGCTGGAGGTCTTCC
>NW_006239661.1:117423-129524 GCF_000226075.1 Solanum tuberosum | reverse complement strand
GGCCTTCGGCCCATTTGAGTCACCTGCACCTGTCTTATACTAACATAAAAGAAATATTTTCTTTGGGCCTTAGGCCCAATTTTTCACCTGTCCTAAATTCTAACAAAATAATGAAAATAATGACTAAATAGGCTTAGGCCCAATAATAACAAAATACAATCTTGAAAATTTAAGGCCTTTTGGGCCCATTTCTTGCATTAATACAGTGTATACAGTGAATGTATATCACTGTATATTCCCTGTATTCTGCTGTATACAGCTTCCTCTTGACTCTCGAACACCTGTCGAATTGATCTCCAACCCTATACTTCGGTTTTCATATCTTTGACGAGGCAGATTCAAAAGAATTGACAATTTGGCCCTCCATGGCCAACCCAAAAATGCAGATAAAGAGGAAGGAGTCCAGTAGACTCAATGGCATCCACGTACAAACACAAGAAATAAAAAAATATATAAGCAACTACCTATTGATTCAATATAAATAGAAGAGCACTAAAATAAAGCATTAAATAAGCACATGTATTACCACTCTTAAGACTTTAAATCGTCAAAAAAATTAAATAAATCATAGCAAGGCATAATCCGAATTACACATGATAAAACATTATTCACAGGAGCATTTAAGGCTATCAGTAAGCAACAAAGCAACTAAATCAATAATGATCAAACTTAATACCCAAATAATGAGTCTTAACATACTGATGATTCACTATTTGATGAATTGGAACAGACTATGCAATTAAGGAAGCTTTCAAAGAGAAAAACAAAAAAAATCAACTAAACGAAGGCAATGACAAGGAAACAAAATTTCATTCCAATGACTGAATTAGAGTAAAACACCCCAAAAAATACTTCAAATAGAAGACTATGATAAAACTAGCACATAATTTTGTGTATGAATAGGAATAGTATTCAACATTTGCAACTCTTATGAAAAGGGGCGAAAGGGAGGGATAGCCATGCTTATTTATTACTCGAACATGGATAAAAAAAAAACTACACTACGTCACACATGAACTCCAAATTAAAACTAACTTATCACTACTATTAGCACACTTTGAAAACCTCAAGAGAAAGGATAGAGAATGTCGTCTTTAAGTTGGTTAAACGCAGAGTTAAAGAGAGGAACACTTAAGGTAAATGGGCAGCCAACTTATGCTTCCCTGGTCCAATCAAAGAGACAAACCTGCCAGAACTAGACCCGAAAGACAAGGACATGGCGATTCAAAATCAAAAGGGAAAAAGTAAGGGGGCTTATTGTTCAGCTACTAATTTCATTACAGAGAACAGGCAGTCAAAGGAGGAAGAACAACATGATTTACTCGCAAATTCGCAGATTTAACTCAACATTAAAAGAGTCGCAATAAATATCTTGAAATGAGTCAGATAAGGCATGCTGACGAGTAAAATAACAAAAGGGAGGTCAAACAGAGGAGCAATGATGCTAATACAAAGCATAACATTAATTCGACATCCAAACTGAACCATAGTAATCGATTAAGAACAAAGCATCACATTAACATATCACTAACTCAACGACTAACAGCGAACCAACCATAATATAAGGCTTTTCCGACATCAAAATATTATTCCGAAATAGAAGAAGGGGTGAAAGAACATTGTGAAGAAGAAGATATTACCTTTCTATGGGCAGCGAACCGGGGCCAAACGAGTAGGAGCCGATTTTTACCACGAAAATATGGCTCCCAGAAATCCAATGAACAACAGGAAGCAGTGAGAGCAAAGACTAAATCCAAAATCTTTTCCTCCCTCAATTTTCCCAATATATTTCTTAGTAAAAAGAACTTCCAATCCCCAAAGAAAAATTAAAAAAAAAAATCCCCCTAATACTGAAACGAAAAAAGGAATATATAGAAGGAGGTTAGGGTTCGATTTTTTTTGGTGTGGAAAAACGAACCCAAATCTGGACAAAAAGAGCCCAAATTCAAATTCAAACTTCAAAATCCTTCACCATCTTCGGACAAACAACCTTTTTCGAAGTTTTGTCCCCATTCCGAAAGAGGAAATGGGGACAGACGCGTGCTACAGCAGCTGCTACGATTTTGTACAAACTGAAAAGGACGTCTGAAGAAGAAGGCAAAGAAAAACAGAGTGCTGCCTGGCTATGCGTATAGCACCGATTCACGCGTCTCTTCAAGCCGTGATGATTTTCGTGAACTCGCTGATGTTCATCCTCGCGTGAGGCGCGACTCGCCCTCGCGTGAAGGAGACGAAGCGCGTTCAGGGTCGTTCATGCGTGTCGTGCACGCTGTTGCTACTGCTAGACCGGGTCTGGGTTGCTGGCTCGTTTCTGGTTATCACGTTGCTGGATTTCTGCTTGTTTTTTGCGTGAAGGAGAAGATGTCAACAGTGGGTCGGCTAGTACCGTTGTTTGTTGTATGTATTATTATATGGGTTGGCAGTTTTGTTATAAGAGTGTTGGGCCTGGGTTATTTTAGGAGGAGCTGATCATTGGGCTAATGGAACTAATTGAGTGAAGAAGAAAAATGGCCCAATACTTGGTCATGCAAAAAATGGCCACAAGAATTATAATTATGGCAAATGTGAATTAAGAAGTTAGCCAAATTGAGTTTAATTGGTGAATTTGGCTAAAACTAAATAAGATGAATTGATATAAATTAATTAATGAGCTTCTTAATGTTAACGAAATAAATAGTTAATTGGATTGTAAACTAATTAATTTAAAACTATAGCCATAGCTTAAATGACGTAACTTAAATAAAAAGTGCTCTTCAAATCAACAAAATTAAATAAGACAAAATAACATAAAATAAGAATAATTAAACTAATAAAATAAATAACTTACAAGTATACTTTAAACCAAATTAATTTAATTGAATATTTAATTAAAACAAACTCTTTTTGAGACGACTTTCGAATAATCATAAAATATACTAATTATATACATAATTATGCAAAACATATATATTATCTAAAAATTATAAAAAGTAATAAAACTACCTTAAAATAACTTGAAGAGTATTTGAATTTTGTAAGGTCAATTATTTAAATCGTTTGAAAACTAAGAAGCTCGGATATTAATTATTATCGGGGAGGGTCAAAATTGGGTGTCAACAACACCTGATATATATTCAACATTGTTGCACTTGATGTATATCTAATGATGTATTTGTGTTGTTAATTAAAGTTTGGCGTAATTCTTCCATTTTGATTGGGTCGTTCCTATATTTAGATCTATTCTCGGCATGAATGTTGGCAGATGAAGAGTCTTTTCCTGCAAGGAGAAATTCATGAGTGAAAATAAACAAATAAAAGTTGTTTAATTTAGTACAACATTATTAATGTGTAGTACCTTTAACAAGAATCATCCGATTTCGAGAATGGTCAGCCACTAAAGTGTTTGAGAAACAACAAAATTAAAAAATACAAAACCTAATTTGTTAAACTTTTTAAAATTGAATTTCAGAATATTATGAACTTTAACTCAAATACAAAATCAAAATAAATAGGAATAATAAAACAATAAAAACAAACATATATGTATAATACTGATTTGAACATGCAAATATGTATTGAGAGGATGAAGGAAGAAAGAGGGTTGGGTGGGGGCAATGGCAGATGGAAGAAAGAGGGAGAAGGAAAGAGGGCAGTGGACGGTGTGGGGAGGTTTGATTTGTGAATGGACCACTAATTAAAGACGAGAGGGTGTTGCTCAGATGGTAAGCACCCCTCACTTCCAACCCGAAGGTTGCGAGTTCCAGTCACCAAGGAAGCAAAAGGGGTGGGAGCTCCTAGGGAAGGGTAAAAAAAAAATATTATAAAAAAAAGGACTACTAATTAAGGAGTTTAAATTTAAGATAATTATTTAATATCATATTTAAGGGATTTGTGTATCTAATTAAATCTTTTAAAATATATGATATAAGTATTAAAAGTGATAGTATGTGCAATTTTTTAAACTAGAAGTAAATATAGTATATATGGTAGTGATGTATGTGCAGTTGGGTAGTTTTTCCGTTTTTGGAGTAAAATTAAAGTAACCCGTTTTAACCTTATGTACCTTCCATTTCCTTTAATAAAATTGAGCCTCTCCTATTCCATTTCACTAAAATTTATTGACATGAATTTATTTATTTATTTATTTTTTAAAAAAAATATCATTTAAATTTTTAATGACCTGTTTCACTTAACTCAATCCGTTAAAAATATAATAGTGATCCTTTATGAAAATAATTTATGGAAAAAAAGTCTTAAAGGGTCACCACTCTTAGTCATATAAGTCAATTCAAAGAAAAGTAATGCTGAATGTTGTTGTTATTTTTTTAATTCAGTTGGATACATTTTCTTTTATAGAAGCAGTAGGAACAATTAGAACCATATCATATTTCTCTTTATCACTAATGCGTCTCTATTATATTTTTTTTAGGAGGTCGAGTTAAATAGGGTGGACTGTTAAATGATTTAAATGATATTTTTTATTTTTAAAAATGTTTTAAATAAAAATTTCATGTTAAAAAATTAATTAAATAGGTTGAGTGACTTTGTAAGTAAAATATATATAGTTGAGTGAATTTCTGTGAAAAGAGTCCATAGTTGAGTGACTTTTAAACTAAAAGTCAAAGTTGAGTGCCTTTCTATGAAAATAATCCATAATTGAGTGACTTTTGAGTTAAAAATTAAAGTTAAGTGACTTTCTCTGTAAAGAACTCATAGTTAAATGACTATATGAGATATTATCTACCAAAGTTTCCTTGTTTAAATACGTCTCCCGCCTCTATATATTTGAGTCTAAATTTGTTTTGTCTATTCCAAACATAAGTCATGGACTCATCAAAACAAAATCTGAATCAAGTCATAAATTCAATCGACAAAACCTTAGAAATTCTTCATCAATTTTCTTTTTTCGACATCAATGTTGCTTCTCATCTGAATAATGTTGTGTTTGAGCTTGATAATATAGAGAACTTATGAGAAAAATGTCATAATATTAAAGTGCCAATGGAAGTTGTCAACTTAATTGATGATGGAAAGAATCCAGATGAATTTACAAGGATGTATTCAATAATTGTATTGCCAAAAATCAAATTACTAAAGGAAAAATAGATGCATTCAAGGGTTTAAGAGGGCATCAATTGGATGATCTCGAACAAGCTTTTTCTGTCGAAGTGAAAGATTACAAGGCAGAAACAGATTTATAATTTTTGAAGATGGTGGATGCCACTCTATTGTATAATATATGTTTTACGATTGAATAGGAATGATGATTAGTGTAAATCTTTGACTAAATGACAAAAATGTTTGAAATTACACGTGTCATCAAATAATTGATGTATGCAATACATCATAAGCAAGTGTGTTTCACACACTCAGTCTTTTTTTCTATTGGATATTCGATGGTCATATTAAAACATGATTAAATCGAATCGTGCTGGAAAGTCCTCCATTATGTATGCGTATGTTTAATAGATATTCTTCTCAAATTTAAGTGTTTATTTGATTATTGACTAATTTTGAGTGACAATCTTACAAATTATTTCAAGTTTAAAGGGTTATTAATTACATAATGACAACCTTGGCACATATGGTCAATAGTTTGCTCCAAAATATCTTTAGGGGTCGTTTGATCGCGGTATAAAACAAGTTTTATTCATGTATAAAATTAATACGACTTTTGGTTGATGATTTTAAAATCCGTATAATTAATACATGTATAAGTTATAAGGAAATTTGTATATTATTTATGAGGGTAGAAGGTGGAATAATTAATACGTGTATGACTAATACATGTATAAAAAGCTGAAATGACAATACACTACAACAAAAATAACTTTTAGCGGCAATAAATATTGACATTAATAAAGAGTGTTAAAGTCTTTACCGGCATTAGTTAGTGCCATTAGAACCAATGTCGCTAAATGCTTTAGGAACATATATAAAAAGTGTTAATTGACGCTAATGATCATTTTTGATGTAGTGATAATATCCTTATTACTCCCACTTGACTACTTTCTTCTTCTACGTAAACAAAAAAAAAACTTCTAGGATAAACTACTTTATTAGACATACATCACTACCATATATACTAATTTTATCTCTACTTTCAAACAGTTACATATATTACCACTTTTAATATTTTATACCATATAGTATTGAAGATACAATCAATATATGTATCCTTAAAATAAGAATTGATTAATTATCTTTACATTTAAACTCTAAAATTAGCGTTTTAATTTAAAATAAATATCCTTCCTTAAGAGAGTATGAGTTAGAGTAAAACTCTAACTCTTCCTCTTCCCTTGATCAGTCGAAATTTACTGAGAAGAAACACCCTATTCAAATGGATGTTTTATAACTCATGTCAACACACACATCAAATTCTTAGGCTTTGATTTTCTCACTCTCAAATCAATTCCTTACGAATCCACCATTTTTTCTCGTAAGGGGAGAGACCTCTTGCGCGCAGAGACAATGGGTATCTTTGTAAGCAGAGATTTCGAGCCTAATAGATTTATCAGATTTGACATTGACGATGTTACATGTTTCATACCTTGTATACTATGGATCTAACAAGAAACTTCGCGTCACTTCTCCCGTCGGATTTAGGCGCAGTGAGCAACACCGATGAATCAAAAGGTGAAGCAAACACCGTCGTGGTGAGATGCCCTGACCAACCACGAACGTAATCGGAAAGTTTCAATAGGCAAATATTTATCCATGTATTTGACGCATTATTGATGTATCCGATACATTATTGAGGTATAATTATATGTATCTAGTTTTTATCGGTGTATCTTATTAAGTGTGTATGTATGTAATGAATATATTGGAGATTTACGTATTATTTAAAATTTACGCATGTATTTGACACAATTTGTTCTGTCATGTATCCGAGTCTTGTCATATGTATTAGATTTTCTATCATGTATCGTAATATAATCATATATATTTGTTATGTTATTACAATGTATCTAACTATTTTTGTATTTATCTGAGATACATATTTTTTAATATAACGTATGAAATTGATACTTGATACATCAAATTATACATATAAAATATACATGAAATAATATTAAATCGTATAAATAGATACATGAAATTAATATTAGATCATATAAATAGATACATGAAATTAATACTAGATACTTTTATGAATGTACTTGTATCATATTCACGTATCTAAATGTTTATTTTGTTGGATACATTATCTATTGATAGTAGATACATATCAAATTAATGAATTTATTATTTTAAGAGTAATAAAACGAAATTAATCAAATTACATGACCAAGATATACATATTTTTTTTGTCTTTTATTAATAATATTAATGAATTTATTATTTCAAAAAATAATAAAATGAAATTAATTAAACATAGATACATTCCTTGATTTTTGCCTTATATTAAGGGATTTAATTAATTTAAATTTTCAGAATTAATTATCCGTGTATTTTGAAAATTCTCATTAGACCTCTAATTAAGGAAATATGTTACAACCAATTAATTAAAATAAATAAAATATGTATCTCGATTTTAAAATTTGACAAGTATATGTATCTCGCAGATTCAGACTCATATATCCTAAGCATGAAATATGGTAGAGAAAATAATATTTTAAACTATCGAAAATCTTAGTAATTAAGAACTAAACTAGTGGAATTTACGTAGTTTGTCATTTTTTTAACGCCCTCATTTGATAGGAAAAGGTTGATTAGTAGATTCTGACTAGTATTTTTATTTCTTCCTAAAAAACTGCATAAGAAACTGAGATGAAAGAATATCGACAATTGTTCAATAAATTGCATCTTTAGTCGTAGTAGGACTCTCAAATCCAGACATTGACTTTCAAAATTGTTGTCTAAATAAAAATGAACAAAGGAAAAATACAGAGCTAAAGAAGGACAAGGATATAATTGTAAAGGAAAGTTTCTAATACCTGTATAACTAATGCATACATAACTCTATCCAACTATCAAATGATCCCTTACACTCTGTTTGGATCATTGTTACCCATTGTATTGTATTGTATCGTTACTATACCTACAATGTTTGTTTTGATTGTTACTTAAAAATGTATTGTATTGTATTGTTAAATTCTGTTGTTACGTAACAATGAAAACCCCCATTTATAGAACAACCAATTTAGGGTGTGTTTCCATTGTTACTTAATTTCTTTTTTCTAATTATATCTTTACATAATATTTCATAATACTATTTTACCCTTTACCTTATATTATTTAATTCTAGTCAAACCTCCTACCCTAAAATAATTAAGGATATTTTAGTAAATTTATAAATTATAATACAGTCAAATCAAACAATAAAAATATTATTAAACAACAACAAACAATACATTCTAGCCAAACATTGTATCTACCATACAATATAGTACAATAGAGTACAATACAATACATTATGAAACAATGAGTAACAATGATCCAAACAGAGTGTTAGTGTTAAATGTTACCTAATGGAACAAAAATGTTCTTATATTAATAAATTATAGTATATCATTGTTAGAACCACAATCCTTGTTTATTTTCTTTTAAAAATCACTTTAATTAATAAATAAAGTAGAAAATATATTTTATTTCTTCTAAATCTCACTTCAACAATTAAAATAGAATAACTATGTGTAGCTTTTAAATTGATAATATAGGTCATATATATAAGATTATAGTAACTCATTATTAATTTTCTTTCCCATAACGATAAAAAAAATTCCTAATAAAATAGAAAATATTCCTATTTCGTAATCTTTTCCAAATTTAAGTAGACAAGTATTTTCTGATTAGAAAAAGAATGCATCTCAAAAATAATATATATATATATATATATATAGGATATTTTTAACCCAATATAAGTAACGACATAAATATTTTGAGTAAAATTAAGCAAGTCTTTTTTCCATTTCCTTTAAGGATTAGGATTTTAACTCTCCTAGTTCCAACAAAACACGGTCAAATCACCAAAGTTTCCTTATTAAACATCTCTCACCCTCTATATATTTGCCTCTAAATTTTTGTTTTCGTCTATTCTAAACATAAGCCATGGATGCCTCAAAACAAAATCTGAATCAAGTCATAAATTCAGTCGACAAAACTTTAGAAATTCTTCATCAGTTTTCTTCTTTCGATTTTGACGTTGCTTCTCATCTAAATAATTTTGTGTTTGAGCTTGATAATATGGCAAAATTGGGAGAAAAATGCCATAATATTAATGTGCCAATGGAAGTTCTCAACTTAATTGATGACGGAAAGAATCCAGATGAATTTACTAGGAATGTGTTGAATAATTGTATTGCCAAAAATCAAATTACTAAAGGGAAAATAGATATATTCAAGGGTTTAAGAGGACACCTATTGGAGGATCTCGAACAAGCTTTTCTTGAGGAAGTGGAAGATTACAGGCAGAGACGACGGAGTAAATTTTTTTGAAGATGTCATTTTTTTTATTGTATAATATATGTTTTACCATTGAATAGTAGGAAGGATGATGATTAGTATAAATCTTTAAGTAATTGACAAATGTTTGAAATTACACGTTCATTCAATAATTGCCATTGGTATAAGCAATACATCATATGCAATACTCAATTCTTGCTTCTTTTCTTTTTAGATCATTTTAATTAATAAATAAATAATAAAAAAATCATTCTCAATCTCCTTTTAACAATTAAAATAGAATAATCCTATATACCTTTTTCACCAATAATATAGGTCATATATATAAAGATCATGGTAACTCATTATTAATTTTCATTTACATAATGCTAAAAAAATTCCTAATAAAATAGTAAATATTCTTATTTCTTAATCTTTTACAAAGTGAAGTAGACAAGTATTTTCCACACTTTAAAAAAATCATTATTAAAAAAAAATATGTCCAAAAAACAATATATTTATTTGAAAAAAATTTATTCTTAACCCATTAAATAACAATATATAGATTTTTGGATCAAACTATTAACGACAAAAATATTTTAAAACCAATCTATTAACTGAATTCATTATCTTTCAGTTTTACATAATTTTAAAATACTTTAAGCCCTTTTCCATATATTTTTATTATTATTGTATATAAAGTTCAGTTATGACAAAAATAATATTTTAATATTGTTATGGTAAGTAAAATTAAGATTTTTTCTTAAAACCTTATGTACCTTTTCCGTTTCCTTTATGGATTGGGATTTCTCTACTATTCCTAACAAAACACGGCCAAATCACCAAAGTTTCCTTATTTAAACCCATCTCTCACCTCTATATATTTGCCTCTAAATTTTTGTTTTGTCTATTCCAAACATAAACAATGGACTCATCAAAACAAAATCTGAATCAAGTCATATATTCAATCGACAAAACCTTAGAAATTCTTCATCAGCTTTCTTCTTTCGACGTTAACGTTGCTTCTCATCTGAATAATCTTGTGTTTGAGTTTGATAATATGGCCAAATTAGGAGAAAATTGTCATAGTATTAAAGTGCCAATGGAAGTTCTCAACTTAATTGATAATGGAAAGAATCCAGATGAATTTGCTAGGGATCTGTTGAACAATTGTATTGCAAAAAATCAAATTACTAAAGGGAAAGTTGATGCATTCAAGGATTTAAGAGGGCATCTATTGGAGGATCTAGAACACGCTTTTCCTGATGAGGTAGAAGATTACAGACAGAGGCGGATTTAGGATTTTAAAAGATGGCAGATGCCACTATGTTTTTTTATTGTATAATATATGTTTTACTATTGAATAAGAATTATGTCGATTCAGTATAAATTTTTATTTATCCAATTAGGTTTTTTATTCATAAATAGACGAATAAGTATGAAATTACATGTGTCATTCAATAGTTGGTCTATGCAATACATCATAAGCAAGTGTATATCACTCACTTTGCCTTTTTTTTCCTAGCAGGTGTTTGATACGCACATTGCATTCGCGCTGGAAAGTTCCCATGTACGCATGCGTATGTTTATTAGATACACTTCTGTCAAATTTAAGTGTTTATTTGGTCATTGACTAACTTTGAGCAACAATCTTACAAATTATGCCAAGTTTAAAGGGCTATCTAGATATTCAGTGTGTGTTTTATATGTACCAAGAGAAAAAACATGAAGAATATGCACAAACAAGATAAAATAGAAACCCATGATTTGGATAAGCTATCAGATAGTATCATAGATCAAACAGAAAAAGAAGCAGCCTTTAAATTCAAGGACTATGTGAATCATGAAAATTTTCACATAAAGTCTTAATACATTGATAACCTTATTTATATATAAAAATACCAATTTCATGGTTATATTAAAGTAACTGAACTTTACCCGATATAGCATTACTATTACACTTGATTTGAACTATGATCTCCTAAATCAACCTTTTAAAAAATTTGCTTGCTCAGTGACATCTTGAATCAATTGTGTCAAGTTGAGGTAAGAGGAACCCCCTTCCTCCACAGCCCTCTTTGCCTTTTCTCCTAATTCTTTTGCTCTTTTTCTTCTCATTTCACCTTCCATTTCTTCACCCATTACTTCTTCAATCACCTTCTTAATATCATCTTTGCTTACTTGTTTTCCCAATTTTTCTTCCTCCCCAAACATCACTGGACTCTCCGTGCCCGCTTTCACTCCTGTCTTGATTACATTTACTATTAGCCTCTCATTAATGAACTGCTCGGCAAACATTGGCCAAGTGATCATCGCCACGCCAGCAGTTATACCTTCTAGGCTCGAATTCCATCCACAGTGTGTCAAGAATGCACCAACTGAAGGATGAGATAATATTAGTACTTGTGGCGCCCAACCATGGATTAAAAGTCCTTGTCCTTTAACTCTTTCCTCAAAATCTTCTTCCACTAGCCATTTCTCGAACTCATCTGACATGTGTCTAACAACCCAAATGAAGGGTCGTTTCGATGATTGTAGGCCGAGCCCTAGCTCTACCATCTGAGACGTGGAAAGGCGCGATAGGCTTCCAAGACATACAAAGAGTACAGAGGCTTGTTCCCAAGAATCAAGCCAGTTTAGGCACTTGTGCTCATCAATTGAAGCCTTGTTCCCTCTTTCAGCTTTGTCATGTTTCTCTTTGTTACAGAGTGAAACAGGGCCAATGGTCCAAA
>NW_006239661.1:103435-111834 GCF_000226075.1 Solanum tuberosum | reverse complement strand
CATTATCTTTCAGTTTTACATAATTTTAAAATACTTTAAGCCCTTTTCCATATATTTTTATTATTATTGTATATAAAGTTCAGTTATGACAAAAATAATATTTTAATATTGTTATGGTAAGTAAAATTAAGATTTTTTCTTAAAACCTTATGTACCTTTTCCGTTTCCTTTATGGATTGGGATTTCTCTACTATTCCTAACAAAACACGGCCAAATCACCAAAGTTTCCTTATTTAAACCCATCTCTCACCTCTATATATTTGCCTCTAAATTTTTGTTTTGTCTATTCCAAACATAAACAATGGACTCATCAAAACAAAATCTGAATCAAGTCATATATTCAATCGACAAAACCTTAGAAATTCTTCATCAGCTTTCTTCTTTCGACGTTGACGTTGCTTCTCATCTGAATAATCTTGTGTTTGAGATTGATAATATGGCCAAATTAGGAGAAAATTGTCATAGTATTAAAGTGCCAATGGAAGTTCTCAACTTAATTGATAATGGAAAGAATCCAGATGAATTTGCTAGGGATCTGTTGAACAATTGTATTGCAAAAAATCAAATTACTAAAGGGAAAGTTGATGCATTCAAGGATTTAAGAGGGCATCTATTGGAGGATCTAGAACACGCTTTTCCTGATGAGGTAGAAGATTACAGACAGAGGCGGATTTAGGATTTTAAAAGATGGCAGATGCCACTATGTTTTTTTATTGTATAATATATGTTTTACTATTGAATAAGAATTATGTCGATTCAGTATAAATTTTTATTTATCCAATTAGGTTTTTTATTCATAAATAGACGAATAAGTATGAAATTACATGTGTCATTCAATAGTTGGTCTATGCAATACATCATAAGCAAGTGTATATCACTCACTTTGCCTTTTTTTTCCTAGCAGGTGTTTGATACGCACATTGCATTCGCGCTGGAAAGTTCCCATGTACGCACGAGTATGTTTATTAGATACACTTCTGTCAAATTTAAGTGTTTATTTGGTCATTGACTAACTTTGAGCAACAATCTTACAAATTATGCCAAGTTTAAAGGGCTATCTAGATATTCAGTGTGTGTTTTATATGTACCAAGAGAAAAAACATGAAGAATATGCACAAACAAGATAAAATAGAAACCCATGATTTGGATAAGCTATCAGATAGTATCATAGATCAAACAGAAAAAGAAGCAGCCTTTAAATTCAAGGACAAATGTGAATCATGAAAATTTGCACATAAAGTCTTGATACATTGATAACCTTATTTATATATAATAATACCAATTTCATGGTTATATTAAAGTAACTGAACTTTACCCGATATAGCATTACTATTACACTTGATTTGAACTATGATCTCCTAAATCAACCTTTTAAAAAATTTGCTTGCTCAGTGACATCTTGAATCAATTGTGTCAAGTTGAGGTAAGAGGAACCCCCTTCCGCCACAGCCCTCTTTGCCTTTTCTCCTAATTCTTTTGCTCTTTTTCTTCTCATTTCACCTTCCATTTCTTCACCCATTACTTCTTCAATCACCTTCTTAATATCATCTTTGCTTACTTGTTTTCCCAATTTTTCTTCCTCCCCAAACATCACTGGACTCTCTGTGCCCGCTTTCACTCCTGTCTTGATTACATTTACTATTAGCCTCTCATTAATGAACTGCTCGGCAAACATTGGCCAAGTGATCATCGCCACGCCAGCAGTTATACCTTCTAGGCTCGAATTCCATCCACAGTGTGTCAAGAATGCACCAACTGAAGGATGAGATAATATTAGTACTTGTGGCGCCCAACCGTGGATTAAAAGTCCTTGTCCTTTAACTCTTTCCTCAAAATCTTCTTCCACTAGCCATTTCTCGAACTCATCTGACATGTGTCTAACAACCCAAATGAAGGGTCGTTTCGATGATTCTAACCCGAGCCCTAGCTCAACCATCTGAGATGTGGAAAGGCGCGATAGGCTCCCGAGACAGACAAAGAGTACAGAGTTTAGTTCCCATGAATCAAGCCAGTTTAGGCACTTGTGCTCATCAATTGAAGCCTTGTTCCCTCTTTCAGCTTTGTCCTGTTTCTCTTTGTTACAGAGTGAAACAGGGCCAATGGTCCAAATTTTCTTGTTTTTCGCATTCATTAAACCCTCGACGTATTCTTTTTCCAAATCCTCAAAGCTATTCACCACTATCCCATAAGCTTCCTCCTCCGCTTTCTTCATTTGATCAGCGATTTCTTTCCAATCTACATCTCTTGGATTGAGAACATTTGCGATCTGTTTTTTGTTGAGTTCAATCTTATCGAATAATCCAGGCACTTGAAAGTACTCTGTATCAGACTCAATCTTTATTAACTCCTCCCAATTTCTCAAATTGTGTAAGCACAACAAAGAGAAGCAACACATCCCATGGAAAACAATCCTAGGGATGTTAAATTTGTGTGCAACATTAGTTGTCCATGAGAAACACATATCAGATATTACACAACTTGGTGAAGGTTTCATTTCTTGCAACATTTCTTCCACTTGGGGTTGAAGTCTTCTCGTAGCATCGTAGAATTTCAGCCCCAAATCCATCGATGGAAGCATGTCGAAATTTTCACACCCTTCAGGTAGTCCAGCCTCTACGCTTGGAAAGTAGAGGTGAACCACCTGAATCTTTAGTCCTGTTTCAATTGCATGATCAACAACATTTTTGAATCTATTGGCGTTCAAGCGTGTAGTAAGGATTGTGATTATAACTCCGCGTTGTGCCAGTAATCGCGCCATGTCAATCATAGGGATCATATGGCCTTGTGCCATGAAAGGAAGCAACACAAAATGTGGCTGCATTGTTGGAACATCCATATTTTTAGTAGAAAGATGAGAGGATATATATTTTTGTTATACTAATTAAGGTTGTTATACTGGGTTTCATTATTGCTTTGTACAGTGATTATGTAACAGCACAGTTAGCATTATCTTAATGTGTGGTTGGCATTGTGAATTTAGATTTGTGAAGATGCTGATTGGATTATCATTGTTGGAAAAGTATAAGATAAGATTAAATAGAGCAAATGCCCAAAAATAGTCCATAATTTTTGGGTTAAGAGCACCAATAATTACTCAGAGCCCTCCCACAAACTTTTACTTATTTTTTAGCATTGATTTTGTCCATAATTTGATGTAGAGAATGTTCAATCATTTTTTTTTATATATATTTAGTAGAAATAATAACTCTATGTAAGAGAAGGTGAGAAAAAAGACCCTTATTTTGTTCAGTAAAAATATTATTGCAGCTAAACTAAGAACGTATCTTTGATTGTCGAACTATATCAATTTATTGTTGACATATAACGTTGCAAGAAAAGAAATTGTTGTACCACTGCGATGTCATATGCCAACAATGAATTGATATAGTTCAACAAGTAAATGTAGGTTCATAGTTTAACTGTAATAATATTATCTATTTAACGGAACAAGTTGTTCTATAAGTTATTATTTCATCTAAATATATAAAAAAGACAATTGAGCATTCCATACATAAAAATTTGGACAAAATCAATATTAAAAAAATAGGCAAGAGTGTAGGAGAGGGCTAAAAGTATGCCAATATTACAAACATAAAGGACTATTAATGCCCCATGTGCAAACCAAAAAATGACTTTAAGTCTTAACCCAAAGATAAGATATTATTTTGAGTTTTATACAAGATAGATGTAGGAATAAAAATGGTCCCATTCTACAAGTTCTGGCAGGAAGTGTATCATTCTTATAAAAGAAAATAAGAACTTAACACGAATTATTAATCTCATCCCTGAGTTATTGGCACTTTTGAAAACACCACTTTACTTGACTAATTGAACTTAAATGCCCCCTCTCATGCCATACACGTAAACGTGTTATTCACGCGAAATTTTCTGCTGATGTAGAATATATATATTGTATGACATAAAATCCAAATCTTAATACATCGGTAGCCCATTAAACTTGTCACAAAATTTTACTCACCATAACAATATCAATAAAATTATATGTGTCTTATTATAGTAACTGAACTTTTAACATTACTATAAAACTTGATTTGAACTATAAGGAATACATAGTTACCTCCTCAATCAACCTTTTAAAAGATTTGCTTGATCTGTGACATCTTGAATCAATTGTGTCAAGTTGAGGTAAGAGGAACCGCCTTCCTCCACAGTCCTCTTTGCCTTTTGTCCTAATTCTTTTGCTCTTTTTCTTCTCATTTCAGCTTCCATTTCTTCACCCATTACTTCTTCAATCACCTTCTTAATATCATCTTTGCTTACTTGTTTTCCCAATTTTTCTTCTTCTCCAAACATCACTGGATTCTCCATGCCGGCCTTCACTCCTGTCGCGAGTACACTCACTATTAGCCTCTCATTGCAAAACTGCTCAGCGAACATTGGCCAAGTGATCATCGGCACACCAGCAGATATGCCTTCCAGGCTCGAATTCCATCCACAGTGCGTCAAGAACGCACCTATTGAAGGATGAGATAAGATTAGTACTTGTGGTGCCCAACCGTGGATTAAAAGTCCTTGTCCTTTAACTCTTTCCTCAAAGTTTTCTTCCACTAGCCATTTCTTGAACTCATCTGACATGTGTCGAACGACCCAAATGAAGGGTCGTTTAGATGATTCTAACCCCAGCCCTAGCTCTACCATCTGAGACGTGGAAAGACGCGATAGGCTCCCGAGACATACAAAGAGTACAGAGTCTTGTTCCCAAGAATCAAGCCATTTTAGGCACTTGTGTTCATCAATTGCAGCCTTGTTACCTCTTTCAACTTTGTCCTGTTTCTCTTTGTTACAGAGTGAAACAGGGCCAATGGTCCAAATTTTCTTGTTTTTCGCATTCATTAAACCCTCGACGTATTCTTTTTCCAAATCCTCAAAGCTATTCACCACTATCCCATAAGCTTCATCCTCTGCTTTCTTCATTTGGTCCATAAGCTCCTTCATATTTTCATCTGTTGCCCTGAGAATATTCACAAGCTGAGCTTTGTTTAGTTCAATCTTGTCGAATAATCCAGGCACTTGAAAGTAGTCTGTATCAGACTCAATCTTTTCTAACTCCTCCCAATTTCTCAAATTGTGTAAGCACAACAAAGAGAAGCAACACATCCCATGGAAAACAATCCTAGGCATGTTAAATTTGTGTGCAACATTAGTTGTCCATGGGAAACACATGTCAGATATTACACAACTCGGCGAAGGCTTCAGTTCTTGCAACATTTCTTCCACTTGGGGTTGAAGTCTTCTCGTAGCATCGAAGAATTTCACCCCAAATTCCATCGATGGAAGCATGTCGAAATTTTCACACCCTTCAGGTAGTCCAGCCTCTAAGCATGGAAAGAATAGATGAACCACCTGAATCTTTAGTCCTGTTTCTATCGCGCGATCAAGGACTTTCTTGAATCTGTTGGCATTCAAGTGTGTAGTAAGGATTGTGATTATAACTCCGCGCTGTGCCAATAGACGCGCAATGTCCATCATAGGTATCATATGTCCTTGTGCCATGAAAGGAAACAACACAAAATGTGGCTGCACTGTGGGAACAGCCATTTTTGTTATATTTCAAGTTATTACACTATGGTTTCTACATTTCTTAATTTATACATTGTAAAGTGATGATGTAAGAGCAAACATAAGCAAATTTTAGATTTATCTACTGTCTGGTTAGCATTGTGAATTTGGATTTGTGAGGATTATATATACTTGTCAGTCACAAGACATAGTTCAGAAGAATACAAATTGTCACATTACTATGAGACTAGAAGGAAGTATTTCTTGATTTCTCTATATTTTTCGTTACAAATACACGGAGTGAGACAAAACTATTGAATTCTGTCGAACTCATAACTTCAATGATAGATTCGTCCTTCACTATTGGAGGATGGTGACAAAATCCAACTGATGGTCATGAAAGTTCCACATGATTAACTGATAGGAAATGAATGGGAAATCTGATTTCTGAGAGATCAAAGCCAAAACTCTGTTGTGGATTGTGTTTTATGTCCCCTTCTAAGATAAGAAATTTGTGGTTATCGCTGGATAGTCTCTTTTGACACTGTTATTTAACCTGTACTCATATTTTAAAAAAAATTGTGCGTATATCCACTTTAGACATACGGTTTATATGTTCGATCGATTAAAGAGGATTTTGATTAGTTAAAGTATCATGATCAGCGCGATAAAAAAGAATTGATTAGTTAAAGTATCATGATCAGCGCGATAAAAAAGAATTGATTAGTTAAAGTATCATGATCAGCGCGATAAAAAAGAATTGATTAGTTAAAGTATCATGATCAGCGCGATAAAAAAGAATTGATTAGTTAAAGTATCATGATCAGCGCGATAAAAGAACTATCAGAACTATTGTGTATCAAGGAGAACATAAAAGAAAGAAGAGAGAAATATTAGAGAGGCACTTCTCCCTCTTTACAATCTTCAAACATGGATTGAGTCCCGTTGGGTTAAATAACGGATCATAACTCTAACATAATCAAATTTTCCCCTTTTTTATACATTGCAATCAAGCCACTAGGATCGATGTTCCTATGTTGGAAGGCCTTAAAGGAATAAGGCCATATACGTGTGATTATAATTTTACGTGTCGCTCTAGCTCTTTTCACGTTCATTATGAAAATTAGTATTTCTTTTCCTCTTTAACCTCACTATTTCCTTCTTATTTTATTTGCCGATTTTTGGCTCTTTTCACTCCTATTAAAAAATAATAATTATAAAGTATACTTTATTAAATTATCTCTATTTAGTAAAAATAGATTGGTTTTTTCCTTTAAATACTTACATTCTTATTAACATTATTAATGGTATAATTATGACTTGGGAACCTAAATAAGCCACAAAAATATAAAAGTGATCAAAATAAGCCACTACTTTAGTAAGTAACTAAAATAGGCTTAGTGGAAGAAAAAATTCCACTTTATCTAATATTCTAAACGTTTTCCGTTAGTCTCATAACGTGTATATTTTAATATATAACAGAAATATTTCCTACATTTTATAAAATGGAATTATTTCTTACACTTTGTAAAGTGGAATTTTTTCTTACACTTTATAAAGTGGAAGAAAATCTGACATTTTATAAAAAGTTACTTTACCTTTTCACTTTCTTCTTCTCCCCTTTCACTTTCATGGCTTCCAAACTTTTTTCACTTTGAAGATGAACAGTTGATGGTCCCAATCCGACAACTGAAGCGGCCCTACACTAAAAAATCAAAATCTTGAAAGATTGGAGTAGCACAACCCGACAACATAACAATCCGACCCTACAAATTATATAAATTAGGTATTTTTCTTCATCTCATATTTTCATTACTTTAAAATGATGTAATTTGTTATAGGAACTTTTGCTGATGTACTTCAGGTACAAATATATGTTAACTAGACCAAAATAGATCAAGTTACGAAAAAAGAAATAGGGGGACGGGAGAGAAAAAGCTTATAGACAATAAAAAGAGTAATTTTGCTAAGTGGAGAATATAGTTAAGTAATTACAAACCAATATTGCCAACTTTTGGATCATTATGCATTCATGGTTGCCAACTTTTGGATCATTATGCAATCATGCAATAAGATTTTTTTATGCTAAGCATAAACTTTAATGGTAAATACCTAAAAATAAGGTGATTAAACAGAACTAATAAGTTCGAGATTGGTATACAATTGAGAATACTTAAAGCAAATACACAATGACTTAAGCAAGGGAATACTCACCCATAAACCATAACAGGTTTAAGATCTTGTCCTGATTTGGCAACATGAGGTTCAAAGCAGTCCTGCATAGAAAGACATATGAGAATTAAGAGTTGGACAAGAACCTTGAATTAGGAAAAATTTAACACATTATACAAGGATAAGTTTTAGATATTCAGCTAATGAGAATAGAGGGATATGTTTTATATATTCAACTGATGAATGAATTTCTTAGAATGTGATTTTATACAAAAACAACAAGAGTAATGGAATGACAGTTGAGGTCTAGGGAGGGTAGAATGTACGTAGATATTACACCTACCTCATGGAGTTAGAATGTGATTTTATAGTATAATTAAAATTGAATTATAATAGAAACTTTAGATATCAAGAGTTGTGGAATGAAAAAAGAGGGAAGATGGAATATAAGTATTTTATACAAGAGCATTCACACCAATACAAAAATATAAAGTAAAAACTTGGTCAGTTGTGCATTCATCATAAAGACTTAGTTAAGACCATACCTCCAAATGCCACATTAGTAGTAGGAAACGTCAAAAGTGGAGGAAGCTTCAAAATCAAAATCACATCCAAAAAAGAAAAATAAAAAAATATGAGATGAAAATAAAAATTGTAAAAGTACAATTTGTTTGAATTCCCTCCCAAATAATAGCTAGCACAGTAAT
>NW_006239661.1:100487-101304 GCF_000226075.1 Solanum tuberosum | reverse complement strand
CCTACGGACCGTGGATCGATTGACGGTTCGTGCTGGTCAACCGTCAATTGGGACTGAAGCTGGGCTATTGGGGCATCGATCCACGGACACGAACTACGGTCCGTGACCTGACCTACGGACCGTAAGTCCGGCCGTGGGTCAACACTTAGCCAAATTTTCTGACTGAGTCTGGGAAGGGTTGCAGTGGTGAACCACGGACCACTAGCACGGGCCGTGGTCTGACCTACGGTCCGTGGATGGTGACCGTAAGTTGCACCTGCAACTTCTTGAAATTTGTATTTTCGATCTGTTTCGAATACGGGGTGTTACAGTAATAGTATGAGTCTATGAGATGTGAGTAAAAATTATATCAGTGTTAGTTGACTTAATAAAAATTTCCACATCTATCCCATCGTTAATGATATTCTTGGAGGTCATCTTTACCGTCACTATCAAGTCTCAAATTGAAAGCACATGTAATGAACATAATGAAGCTTACAAATTATCAAATTTCAAAGCAAAATAACTTTAAGCCATAAGCCACCAGAATTGTTGTTAGAACATTACTCATTTCAAGCCAAAAACAGTAGCAGCATGTAGGGTGTGTTTGGTATGAAGGAAAATGTTTTCCTCGAAAACAAGTTGATTTTTGACTTATTTTCTCATGTTTGGTTGGTGAGTAGAAAATATTTTCCGGAAAAGAATTTTACTGTTTGATTTATGAATGAAAAATATTTTTGAGAAATATCTTTTATTTTTACTAGAGTAGAAAATAATTTTTGAAATTGAAAATAGTTTTTAAAAAGAAACTTGGATTTTTTTTGGGGGGTGGGGGGTT
>NW_006239661.1:78054-99828 GCF_000226075.1 Solanum tuberosum | reverse complement strand
GGGGGTGGTTTGAGGGTAGGGACAAAATAAATTGATATTTTCAACAAAAAAATAATTGTAATTTGAAGTTGGAAGAGAGTTTTGGAAAATGTTTTCCTTTAGTTTAGAAGGGAAGTCATTTTCCTTAAATTTGAGGAAAATGAGTTGATTTGAAAAACATTTTCCAAAACATTTAGCCCAACCAAACATGAGAAAATTGGAAAACATTTTCCGGAAAATGTTTTTCTTCATACCAAACACACCCGTAGTTAATACACTATAGCTTCCACAACTACTATTCTAGCTTATTTCTGGACAAGGATGTGAAAAGTTATTCTCTATAAAAAAAAATGCTCACAGTATCATTATCACAAATAGGTTACCTGCAAAAATACTCGACTATATCTAGCTTATTAAAGTTATTCTTTGATTTTTGGCTATTAGAAATATGGATAGAGAAAATATTTTTGGATAAGAAACCTAGAACGTTTCTCTTTTATTTTCTTGTGGTTGACTCGACAAATAACACATTAATTGACTTGCTGAAGTTAGAGATTCTTTAGTTCTCGTACAATTATTCGTTTGAAGATAGTTCACGGTTTAATTTGTCAAGATATAATTATATTAAACGAATTAATAAAAAATTTCTTACAGAATATAATGGAGCATGTTGTGAATCCTGGACCGACTGATCGTACACTTCTTCTCTCTCAACATGAGCATAAATCAGAATTGTTATGGAAAGGTGAGATATCATTTAGTAGCCTTATGAGGACGGTGCGCATGAATGATGCTTGAAATTTATTTCGTTTGCATCAATCTCATGGACGTGTTGAGGAGATCTTACGTAGGTCAGGACTGTATGATGTAGTTTGTGTGGGCAGGATGCAGTATGACCGTGCCCTTGTTACAGCTATGGTTGAGCGTTGGAGGCCAGAGACTCATTGCTTCCACTTACCTTTTGGTGAGGTCAAGATTACATTACAGGATGTGCAAGTCTTGCTTGGTTTGCGCATCGATGGTGATGTTGTGTACATGCAGGATGTTGCACAGAGGATTCGTCCATGGCGTACTTTATTAGAGACACTCACAGGATGCGCCATAGCACCTGCTGATATGGATGGTGCGAGCTGGGTGAGGATACATAGCATTACTGGCTACTTGCGAGATCAGTTACAAGTAGATCCGATAAGAGATGCTACTCCAGTGGAGCGAGTTGAGAAAATTTCTAGACTTTACATGCTTGTTATATTGGGGGGGCATCTTATTTCCGAACACGTCGGGGTACCTTATTAGCTTATAATACTTGGCGTTCCTAGATCCCATCCACGACGTAGGTAAGTACAGTTGGGGCAGTGCAGTGTTGGCCTACTTGTACCGAGCACTTTGTCGGGCATCTATCAGTAATGTGGTTGACATTTGCAGATTTGTTCCTCTCCTTCAGGTAACTTTACTAAAGTTTTAAAATACATTCAAATACAAAGAATCTTTTTAACATTACATTGTACAAGAATATTTTTCTATATTCAATTTTTTAAAATATTTAAATTACATACAAATAGTTTCTAAAAATTATTAAAAATAGATATATGTAATTGTTAATTTTTTTGTTAATGATGATAGTTTAATTATTTTGTTTGTCAGATTAAGGTTTGGTGTTGGGAGAGGATCTTACCTGTACAACCATCAGCTCCTCCGCCGTATGATGGTGACGTATTACTTCCATATTCTAGGCGATGGCGCGTGAAATTGATAAGGATACTGAGTCACATCATGTTCTTATCCCGATTAGAGACCAGCTAGACCGCATGACAATGAATCAGGTACATCAAATAATTTTTGCAACTCTTTACTAGTTTTTTTTTAAAATATATATAAATAACATATAAATGTAAATTATATAAAAGTAAATCAATAATAATTTTATTTATATACTAAGCGATTAATGTTGCTTTTATCTAATTGTTATATTTTAAAAATAGTTTTGATGGACACCGTATAATGAGATTTTACATACATTGCTTCGTTGTTGTACGGTCGATGAGCCTTTATGGATGGCATGCGTGCCTATGCTTTGCCTAGAGATTGTTGAGGTGCACGCACCTGATAGAGTGATGCGTCAGTTTGGTCGTCCCCAACATGTACCTACGATTCCTAGTTGGGGAACCAACCACCACGTGCATGATCAGCGTAGGAGGCTTAGACCAGAGGTTCTTGAAATGTTGGATAAATATTTTCGTGATTAGGGTAATCGACATCAGAGTTTAGCGGTTGAGGTAGATGATGGTACTAGCGGGGCAGGGTATAAATTGTGGTACATGCGGTATAGAAGGTTGATTATAGTTAAGTCTGCATTAGAGGTTGATGTATCGTCAGGCTTTGTTCATTCCGCTGGTACTAGCATTGCGATATCTAGAGGACTATTTAAGCTGCACAATCTTGCATTACAGTGGCAGAAAGACACAACCTCAGCTTCACATGGTGACGAGGTATCTCAGATTGTTAGGGATACATTGCTTGAGGCCAGAATACAATTTAGAGAGCTATTTTTTGAACTTAGGTTGATTTGGCTTTTTGTCTTAATAATGAAGTCTTGGTTCTGATTCTATGATCCAAAATAAAGAGTGAAGCATACGAATATATAGTGTTAGTATGCTTGGATTTATTGTTGTATTGTTGGATCTCTTTAAAGATGGATCTCTTTATTTTTGTCAATTAATTTTCAATTTCTAGTATCTAACTTTCTATTTGCAGACCACTTTGTCACCACTCTCGTCTCCAGACGTTACTTTCATTATGTCAGTGGTTGATATGCCTCAAACACCCGGAAGAAAAAAAGTTGTTAAAAGAATTGTAAAGAATGTGAACATAAAGGATCTTCTGGCAAAAAAGAGGAAGAGGGGCAATGAAGATGAGGATGGATATACGGGACTTAGACCGCGAGATGTTCTACGGATTTCAAGAAAGGGTTGTGGAACATAATATTATTATTTTTGTGTATGTATTTTTTTTGAGGGTGAATAGTATTATTATTTTAATTATATATAGTTATTATTTTGTGTATGTATTTTATTTTATTTTAAAGTGAAGGAAAAAATTTGAAAATATAAACATGACTCGAGGATGATCAAAAATACGAATAAAAAGTTGCATAGAAATTGATACAAGAATAAATTATCACAATTAAACATCTTTCTTTAGCTACTACCACCATATGGGGCGTTTCGAGCTCGTGAAGGACAGTTGCGTCTATCATGGCCTATTTGTTTGCACGTTGAACATTTGCGAGTGAGTGTACTTGCGGGACCATCCATTTCATTATGTATACGGGTGATTTTATTTACGCCTACCGAGTGAATTGAATTGTCCAGAGTAGGCTTTTTTATAGCTACGCACGTTGAATTCTAGTGTCATATGCTCCCATGCTTGATACCCAATTCGGTCAAATCCCTTTATTGCATGAGAACACAGAATGTGGTATGATTGCCATTTACCACATTGACATTTTTCTTGTGATGCATTTACAATGTGCTTATTACCACCACAACCATGATGTAGATGTGTCTACACCTCAAATATGTTTTCCCTTGTTGGTGATAGTTGATAAGTGTGTGACGCTATGACATTTTTCGATTGTCCTCAAAAATATTGAATGGTTTAGGCATCCATTGTTGCTTTTGTTGTACTAGCTAATTGACAAATTTTGATCTTGTAACAAATCGGTTCACAATCTGATTGTAAGTGAGTCATACCATTGCAGTAATTGGCAGGCCCCTGGCTGACTTAAGAAGATCATTGAATGACTCGAAACTGTTTGTTGTCACATGCCCCATCTCCTACCTCCATCCCTGTGCAATGTCCATTTGTCAAGATCGTTCTTCATTAACCACACATACGCTTCCGGGTTAATCTCCTTGATCATCTCCATTTTTTCCAAAAAAAAATTCTCCTAACAGTGATTTGCAGCAGCCCATAAAAGGTTGTTTAAAGTGACATTTTTGAATATTTTTGGAAAATTGGCCTTCAAATGTCTTAAACAAAAACGATGGAACCCAAATGGGACCTGCCAATTGGAAGAATTATACACGAATGAGAGTATTCCGTGATGCCTATCTGAAATCAATGCCACACCTCTACGACCCTTGACAACGTGCAAGTGCAAATGATCCAAAAATAAACTCCATGTCTTCATGCTCTCATTCACAACTATTGCAAATGCCAAAGGTAATATTGATCTGTTACTATATGTTACAATCGCAATCAACAACTTGATATCATATTTTCCATAGACATGTGTTCCATCGATCGTTATAATAGGATGACAAAACACAAATCCATCAATGCATGGTTTAAAAGTCCAGAACACATAGTTGAATACATCTTCAATGACATCGACACGCCGCTCTATTTTCCATTCAACTATTGTTTCGGGATTGAAGTGTTTCAAAGCTTCCATGAAGCTCGGCAACTCGGCAAAAGAACCCTCCCAAGTACCATAGACTTTTTCAAAAGCACGCTTGCGACCAAGATATGCTTTTCTTCTGCTTATGGAAATGCCATATGCTTAAGAACAGCGGTTTGACAGTCTTTGATTGGAAACCTGTAAAGCAAAAATAATATTAATTATCAAATAAAAATGAATATTTTCTTATTAAAGAAAAATCATCTAAGGATAAAATAGTACCTTGGCGTTTTTTCTATATCAACACGGAGGACGTTAGCAATTATCTCAACATCCAGGTTGAAATGTCCATCGCGGCACATACCCATATCACATATATGTTCTTTAATGTATCTTCCAACTTTCCACATGTTAGTATGTTTATCATTAAAAGAAGTTAGCCTAAATCGACATCCTTGTTCTACACGCCTGCAAACAAGACGCCATGATTTCTTTGTCGATTTAATAACAATGTACTCTCTCGCTATCTTTAAATGTAGAAGCTTAACTGCTCTTTGCAACTGTTTTTTTGAATTGAACAACATGCCTTTTTCAATATAAATAACACCATTCATGAAATCTTTCGGTTCACCCCACGTACGTTGTGATGTATATTCATCATGTGTATCGCCAAGGATATCTGGACTATCTTGGAGATGATCCAGATAAGAATTTCATGATTATGAAACGGACTCATGGACATTGGTCTTGGCGACCGATTGGGCATTAAAAAATCATCATCACTAGATGATGCCTCAAATGAAACATTATCTCCTGATTCCTCGGCATTAGGAAAATCATCACTATCACTAGCTGAAGGTGAGCCGTAATTTGGAAGGTCACGATCATCGATATTCACAAGATCAATGGGCTCATCTTGTGTGATATTTTCCCTATATATGTAAAAGAGTATAAATATTTGTCTCATGCAATTAACTTACTTAAATAAAAAATCAAGTGTTGGACATATCGACAATCATCTGCATCAAAAGTAGGCGAGACATGAAAATTTGAGGATGTCCCAACATTTTCCGTCATTTCAAAGTGTAAGGACTGACCAAAATAATTATCTAGTCCATAACTTGGAGCAATATTCCTATCTTGCTGAGGTAAACCGCTACAAAATATATAATAATAATAAGAAGAAGAGAAGAAGAAGAATAAACCATATAAATTAATAAATAATTGACAAAATCAACAAATAATAATCGAAATATAATTATTGAGCATTACCAGTCACTTTCATTGATAGTTTCGTTCAAATCAAAATCATATCGACCGGTAAGAATATTTTGATAATGAATCATGTTAGAAAAATCAGTAGATTGAGTTATTGAAAATCCATCAACGCTATTACGATTTTCTAATCGGGGATGGACATCGACCGATAAAGGAGAACGTTGTTGACTAGTCTTAGGCTCCTTCCTAACATAGATTTCAAGTATTGTTAACTTGATTTGATCTATGTAGTCATTTGGAACCCGCAAAAAAGTCGGTCAACGATTCGTCATTATAGATAATCCACTCTCCAAAATTTACTTGTCCTTGTCATAAAAATGAAGTAGGGTATTTTCCGACTATAATCAAATTATAATCAGTACTATTTATACCCATTCTTTTATAAATTGATGAAAGAAATTTATGATATCGGACATTAATTGAATATTTAGCATTGTGTTTGGGAGGACAATTATAATAAATGGTATGTCCGTCATGTATAATTTCGCCATCCCAATAAATCGAAACTCTAACTTTTGGTTTAGAAGACATTTTTTTTAAAAATTGAAATGAACAAATATAGAAGACTTTATGTTGTAGGTGCTATCAACTATGTTTGAACGTCCTTAAATAGAGATTGGAGGATTTTTCAGAATAAAAAATAAAATACATAATGTAATAATTTTTTCCGTTTTTATGATATGTCAAATCAATATAATTGTATGACAAACACTGCAAAAGCGTCATAAAGAAATAAAAACGTGCAAAATATTCCTCTTTGTAAAGCAGAATTTTTTCTTCCACTTTATAAAGTGTAAGAAAAAGTTTCACTTTACAAAGTGTAAGAAAAACTTACACTTTATAAAGTGTAAGAAATAGTTCCATTTTATAAAGTGTAGAAAATAGTTTCGTTATTTATTAAAATATACACGTTATGAGACTAACGAAAAACATTTAGAATATTAGATAAAGTGAAATTTTTTTTTCCACTAAGCCTATTTTAATTACTTACTAAAATAATGACTTATTTTGGTCACTTTTATGTTTTTGTGGCTTATTCAGGTTCCCAATAAACTATTGTCAACTTTCTTACGCCTGAATTTTAAAATAATAATTACTTTGTTTTTTTTTTTTTTTTTTGAATTGAACTAACTATTCCCACCGATCCAAAATAATTAATATTTCACATAGATAAGAAGGTATTTAATTCCTCCTTCTTTTTTTTCAAATTTACCTCGGAGACATTCTCATATCCCCTTGATAATTATGTAGACATTCTCATATCCCCTTAATAGTGAGATTAAAGAAAATCACAATTAAGGGTATTTTAGCCTAAAGTCCTCTTGATATTTTTATGAATAAGTAAATTTCTCAATCCATGTGTCCAAATCTAAAATATCAAATATTATCGACCAATGTTTAACAGAAGAAAATCAACTGCATTTCAAACAGAAATAATGATAAAAGTATCACTCTATGTTAATAAAAATATCTTTGGGTTAAGTTTAATTAATTGGTATCAAAGTTTAATCATTCTACTATTTCTACGTGACAAATAGACCCCATTTGTTATTTTTACCGGTAGCTTCAAAAGTCACATGCACAAAAGAATAAAGTCTAACTTTCGGGGCAGTAAATATTTGATTGATATATGTGACACACGGTTAATTTTCAAATTCACTCATTGATGGTAACAAGTCACGTGGAATTTAGACCAAGGAAGAAGTTGTTATTGGAGTTAATACTGGGCACGGGACCGGAATGAATTGGTACCGGATTAGATCGGGATGGTTTGACCGGGTTGTTGATCAGTACCGGATTAAACCGGACCAGAATTATTGGGATAAAAATTTCGTTCCGTCCCGTCTCACTATATACCGGGATAGAAATTGGAACGGGATGGGATAAACGGGACGGCACACATAGTTATTTCAAAAAATAATAATATTTTGAGTTATTTTAAATTATGAAAATATGAATGTTTTTTAATTTTTCTAAGTTTAATAGTTTACAAAGTATTTAAGTTTTGAAATTTATAATGTTTATTTGTAATTTTACTTAAATTTATTTTAAAGATATTTTTTTAAAAATATTACTTATAAGTTTGTAAGTTCAGTTTAATAAAGTCATTTTTTCTTAAGTTTTTGAGTTTATGTTTTAAGTTTTCAAGATTTGAATCTTTTGAAGTTTATAAGTTATATGTTATAACTTATAACTTATAACTTGTAATTTAAATAACTTAAGTTTGTAATTTGTTAAACTTATAAATTTTAAAGTTTTTTGGTTTATATTATTTGAAGTTAATGAATTAAGTTTGTAATTTTAAAAAATTAAATAAACAAAAAAGAAATGCTAATAAAAGTATAAAACAATAACAAAAATTTAAAAACCCAATTCAATTTCACGGACCAAATCGGATCGGAATCGGGATGAACCGGTATCGATATACCAATACCAAATGATGATATTGTTCCGTTCCGAATATCGATTCAATGTATCACATTCCGTCCCCAATACTACCAGACTGAAACGGACCAAACAGTAAACGAAACGAACCAAAACGATCTCGATACAACCCGGTCCGGTGCCAGCAATTGGAGTGTGTGAAATGAAGTGTCAATATCTCATATTGATAGTTTAAAAAAAAGTCATAACTAAGCTATTTATAGTGTGAGACTTTTGAAAGAAGAAATAAGACAGACGAGATCCAAAACCAATAATACTATATTATATTAAAATTAACTTATAGTAGTGCTTCTATATTATTTCTAAGCATAAATTTAATTACGAAAGACTTGAAATTTCTATATTCAAATTTATAGAAAAAAATACATAATTTAATCTTTGTACTCTGAATTGTCGCACCTAAAATGAGACGGAAAGAGTAACAAAATTTGCCATTTTCTGGAACCTTTTACCAGGTCCACTTAATTAATAGGTCTATGAACACAATGGCAAATTAAAGTCTTGACTAGATACCTTAATGTGGATCGAGCTACTTCTTAATGGCCACTTTCATGGTTATTGCCATTTGTTTATGATGATACGACAAAGTCCACACAGCCACAATATTGTACCATTCACCTTCTAGAATTATTTTCATTCAATATTAATCACGTCACATCTAATTATGCTATTTGAACAAAGTGAGGGAAAAAAAATATAGAGGCGAATTTAGGATATATAGTGTGAGACGTTTTTGAAAATCTAAAATTCCCTAGTTAATAGTTGTATAATATGAGATACACAAAAAATAGAGAATATTTATAGAAATTTAGTATATCTATATAGGGATAGGATATGTATACACTTGATCACCCATAAAAAATCTTAATAAAAATTATTGAATTCATGTGAATCTGTAATCTACCATAATAATTGTTTTGCCTAATAATAAATTGCTGATAGCATCAATGCAGACTAGTAGCATACACACGATTTTTAAGGGTGAATATCTCATTTATTGTCATAATCCTAGTAAAGATGAATTTAGGTATGAGATTATGGTACCTATATATAAAACTTTACTTTCTATACCAAATTAATTAACATTTACTTCGTATTATTCTTAAAGAAATATCGACTGATAATATCACATTTTTTGGGGCTAAATATCTCTTTTACTGTCATAATCCTAAGTAAAGATGAATTTAGCTATGGGATTATGGTACCTATAAATAAAACTTTACTTTCTATACCAAATTAATTAACATTTACTTCGTATTATTCTTAAAGAAATATCGACTGATAATATCACATTTTTTGGGGCTAAATATCTCTTTTACTGTCATAATCCTAAGTAAAGATGAATTTAGCTATGGGATTATGGTACCTATAAATAAAACTTTACTTTCTATACCAAATTAATTAACATTTACTTCGTATTATTTTTAAAGAAATATCTACCGATTACATTTACTTCTTTAATACAACAAAATAATTATTTAGTGTTTTTTCAAGAAATAGTATATGTAAACACGTTTCTAACTTATAGAAGAATTTTGTTTTACTATTCCACTTTAATATATGTATCGATCAATAATATTCAACTCCAATATATTCAAATTAATACGCTTTAGATTAAGCATATATAGTTTTTCAATTTTTTTTCAAATGTTTTTTCAACTTAATAACTTCTATTTCTTTTTTTAACTCCAATATTTAATTTTTTTCAACTTAATAGCTTCTATTTTTTTTTTTTTTCAGGTGTTGGTATAAGACTCTATTCTCATACTAACAATCTCTTCCTTGAACTAAGTTTTATATAATGAACTTAGGAACTAATTTAAAAATTAATTGTGTATCATCCACATCAGTCGAGTATTTAAGATCACTAAAGCTACGTAAGCATCTTTGAAGTTTTGGATAATTATAACAAACTTAATTGTAGATAGGCAAAGATATTAAGTCGAGTCTTACGTCTCCATACTTGTTTCATTAAATCATTGAGTACAATATTAATCGTTCTGTTAACACAAGTCAAAAATATTTTTAATATGAGTTTGGGCCAAGTTCACATTATTTTCCTCGAAATATCTTATATGTATCATTAACAATATTCTTATATTATGCCTTCTTTCTTGTCTATAATGAAACTTTATTCGCACGCCAAGAGATTTTTCTAAGAATTGAGAAGTTAACCCGTTTTCCTAGCTTTTGCAAAATAAGTGTTTGATTGACCAGTTCTGTCAATAAATAAATAACTTTTTTAAATTTGCGAATTTTTTATGAAAAAAAAAACTGAAAAGCTCATAATTTTTTTTTTGTAGAAAATAATATTATTGTCCTATATGGACTGGATTTTGGTTGTTAAATGTTCCTAGCTAGTACAAACACTACAGAATTTAAACATATTAAATGACGATTGACAATTCAAGAAGATTAACAAAATTAAGGACTAGAATATATGTTCACCCAATCAATTTCAAAGTTACTAAATTTGACTATTAATTAGAATAATAATAAATCAACTACAGTTCAATTTGAATTACCTGGATAATATGAATCAGTTGATTCCATTCTGCTCTATTTGGGCCCACTTCTCATTCGGATAAGAGTCGAGTCTCAGGTCCACAGTTAAGATTAGGTCTCGGTTCTCGAGTTTTGGTCCTGGTTGAGATCAGATCCCAAGTCAGGATTGAGGCTCAGGTCTTGGGTTAAGGTTAGGATTGGGTCTTGAGTCTCGGGGCTCAAGTCGATCTTGAGATCGGGTCAAAATGCAAACGGACCTTCGGAGGTTGGTTTTTTTAATAAATAATAGCAAGAAATTACCTCCTTGAGTCGAGGCTCAGTTCCTAGAATTCAAGTCGGGTCTCGAGTCTCATATCTTGAATGGGGGGTTGAGGCTCGGTTTTGGATTCTCGGGTCAAGATCAGTCAAAAGAATTGAATTTAATCGGGTGAGTTATGATCCAATCAGTTTCAATCTAAGTAGTTCTTGGTCGATTTTAGCCCAACTATTTATTTACTTGAGTTATTTCGACTTACTAAATTTCAATTCAATCTATCCCATTATTTACAAGAAATATTATCTCTATCTTCACAAGATAAGAATAAGATAACGTATATATTATCCTCTTTAATTCTTTATACCCCACTTGTGAGATTACATTGAAATCTTTTTATTTTTTGCCAAATATTAGGAAAACAATTTTATGGTTGATCAAGTTTCCAAAAAGTGCTTCCACATAGAATTTAATTACTCATTTTTTAGCTTCTAAGAAAAAACTTCTTCTACTAGTCAAAAACATTTTCATTTTTAAAAAAAATGTCTAACATCTCGGCTCTCTAAAATAAATATTTGTAATTATTATGTATTTAGTTCTCTTACATGAGATGAGGGCTATTCCCCACTCAATGGCATAACACTTTTCTTTCGTCCATTATCATTTACCGTCCATCTAGATGCGGCGCCTTTTTCATTATCATCAACCGCCCTTTTTTTTTTGAAAAAAAAAAAGTATTTTTAACTTGTTATAAGCTTTGACAAAATAGTGAAACAAGAGAGAGTTTCAAAGTGATTATCAGGACAACTCATTTTATGATAGTAACATTCGTTTAAATTTCAAAGGAGAAACGGTATGATTTGGTCATGAGTACTTTTATAATCACATCATCTAGAAGTTAATTTATTTGTGAGAGAATAGTACTACTATATATACTTTGATTTATTTATTTTTAGCTTAGTCCTAGTCTACTAGGAGATACACCCTTGAACATTATAGTCTGATACTTTTTTTTAAAAACCCCATCGTTGATATAACATAAAAATGTTACTGAATTATGAGAAATTATCTAGTAAAGTCATGAAACTTTATTTAGTATTAATAAAATCAATCAACTTAATATTTTTATCTTTAAAAAATCATTCAACTACAATTATCATTAAAACAAATTTAACATAACAAATTAAAATTTATTTTTTTATATCAATATAATCATGAACCACATAAATAAATATTTTAATATGCCACTGAACTAGGAAAATAGTCTAAAATCAGTTCTCATAGTTCAACTATATAAATATTGTCAGATTTTCTTTTAAGTTTGAAAGGGCTTCGGACATCGTGTGGGAAATCAAAAAAAAGGGAAAAATTGTATAAAATAGCAAATTATTAATTCAAATTAAATGTTATAACCACAGACGTTTGATTTTATTGTAACCCGTAGCAAACAGTTGCCCTTCGTCTCTCTCCCCAGATTTTTCGCTCGCCACTCTCCATTTCTCGCTCGTCAGTCTCTCCTTCGCCTCTCTCCCTTTATACAAACATAAATGTATAAAATGCGTTTGTATTTGTATAAAGCAAGAGAAAACTGTATATACAAATACATATATTTTCGTCTTATACACTTATAATTATACAAATACAGATCTTCCCTTGCCCAGTTCTCTTTTGTCTTTCTCTCTTTCTGACTTTATACAAACACAGATTATACAAATTACAATGTATAATTGTTGTATAAAGCGAGAGAGAGAGAGAGAGATATTTTGATATACAAATGTTTTATTTCAATTCAATTGTATACAAATTCAAATTTTATGCAGATATACAAACACAATCATTGATACATATACATAGTAATTACATATATACAATTATCTAACCGATATACATATACAATTGTTGCTCGTTTATACAAACGAGAGGACTACCAGCGATTTTATACAAATATAATGCTCCTGCCAGCGATTTATACAATCTGATGCTCCATAGCAAACATAAAGTCCATAGCAAACATAAAATTTGTTATAGAGCGCAATTATGCAAACTATAGTTATAACATACAAATATGATTTTTATTTTTGCTAAACCTAAAATTTACTAAAAAACAAAACTATATAAAAATTGACCAACATGGGTTGTGGTGCACTGGTGGAAGTGTTTCACCCTTAACCAGAGGTCAGCGGCGGCTCTTGCATACAAAATTTGAGGCATATGCCTTAGGCCCCCAATTTTGGGGGGCCTCAAATTCTTACCAAAAATAATTTTTTTTACATAAAATTATATTATTTTGTTCTCCTTAACTCCATTCAAATAGTAAAAATCAATTATTTTTCGTTAACACTCATATTATTTATTTGTTTGAACTATTTTTCTCCAAATCTTTGATAAGGTAGAGTAATAGTCTGTCAAAAATATGAATCAATAGTCGAAAAGTGTTGAACAAAGTAAATTACAATTTTTTTATTTCTTCTTAAATTTTCAAGCAATGCAACAAACATATTAAAGTAGGATATACCAAGTTATCAATTTCTTGAATCAAATTATTTGATTTTAACTCTTGTTTTTATTTAAAGTTTGTCAACTTATTACTAAGAATTATGTTAACAATTCATATAGTAATAGCCCTAGTAAAAGAGTGTTTTCTAATGTTGAGTTGATAAAATCTTACCTAAAACTAATAATAATAAAAAAGATATTTGAAGAAATCATCTATAAAGAAATTTTAAGCAAAAAATTACATCTAAAGAGTTAGAAAAATAATTTTTAAATAAATACATATGAAGTTTATTTAGATTTTAGGCCTCTAATTGAAATCTAAAAGTTAGAAAAATAATTTTTAAATAAATATATATGAAGTTTATTAAATTTTAGGCCTCTAATTGAAATTTCACTTTAGGCCTCTAATTACTTTGAGCCGCCCCTGTCAGAGGTCTCAGGTTCGAGCCCTGAATATAAGAGAAAATCTTGTTGGGAGCTCCAATGTAGGCTCCAGACACCGGATGAGAAACCAAAAAAAAAAAAACTATATAAAAATTGTTAAAATTTCTAAACGAGAATCTTAGTAGTTCATTCATATGAAAATAATATAATATTGCGTGTAAGCAGGGTCGGGGCACGGCACCGTCACTAGTCGTCCAAATAACTTTGTCCAGTTGTGTACGCCCCTTGGAGTCAACACCTACAATCTATTTGTTCAAGTCTAGCCGCAATTGACTCATGACCAAACGCCTCAACATGGACCAAGTCTTCACCATTTCCAAATTCTCGAAATTCGTGATAGAGTCAGAAATTTATAAAAGATTATTATACTTGAAATTTGAACGAATATTCATAGTTATATTAATTGATATTTAGTCTTATGTCCGAAATAACTTGAAGAATAAGTAACTTGTTTAAGGGTAAAACATGGGGAAAAATATGTTTTCTCTCTTGATATAGTAAACTGAAGGGAGTATATATAACTTCAAAAGGATTAGTTTTACCCTATTTACAAAAATGGAGGTATAAGCCTAAATACGAATTTGACCGAACAAACAACTTTATTAAAACTATACAAAATTTTAAATTTAGAACTCTGTATTCGAAATGCGTTGAAATTTCGATAATGCGGCCGCTAGTTATTTGCACAGTATGTAATATTTTTAGCAAATGAAATTCTAACCAACCCTTTTGTGCAACTTACCTCCATCCCATTATCCTCATCTTATATTAAACCAAACTTTATTCTTATTCTTATTATATAACCTAAGAACAAGTCAAGTTATAAATGCAAGTCTTTTTTTCCACCTAAACACCTATTTTTCTTTCAAACTTTACAAGTTAGCTAGCCTTTTTTTTTCATTCAACAATGGCAACCAATATTCCTCAAAAACTTCATTTTGTGTTAATTCCATTACTAGCACAAGGCCATATGATTCCCATGATAGACATGGCTAGGCTATTCGCGGAGAGCGGTGTGAAGGTTAGTTTAGTTACTACACCACATAACGCGTCAAGATTCGCAACTATTATCAATCGGGCAAAAGAAATTGGGCTAGATATCGAACTTATTCAAATCCCATTTCCTAGTGAAGAAGTTGGTTTACCTATCGGTTGTGAAAATCTTGATAGTGTCCCTTCACGTGACCTTATAAGAAATTTTTATACAGCACTAAATATGTTACAAATTCCATTGGAGAATTTTTTGCAAGACCAAAATACCCCTCCAAGTTGTATAATTTCAGATAAGTGTCTCTCATGGACATCCCAAACAGCTCGAAAATTCCATGTTCCAAGGCTTGTTTTCCATGGGATGTGTTGTTTTTCTTTGTTAAGTTCACATAATTTGATGCTTCATAGGCCTTATTTGAAGGTTAAATCGGATATGGAACGTTTTGTTGTGCCAGGACTTCCCCTAAGGGTTGAAATAGCAAAAAATCAACTTCCGGGGTCTTTTGTGCAATTACCGGACTTGGATGATATTCGAGGTCAGATGCAAGAAGCTGAATCAAGTGCTTATGGAGTTGTGGTTAATAGTTTTGCAGAATTGGAGCATGGATGTGTTGAGGAATATGAAAAAGCTATTAATAAGAAGGTATGGTGCATTGGACCAGTTTCACTTTGTAATAAAAATGTTATGGATATGTACCAAAGGGGGAATAAACCATCAATTGATGACAAACAATGTTTAAAATGGCTCGATACGATGAAAAATAAGTCCGTTCTTTATTGTTGTCTTGGTAGTCAATGCAGGTTAATCGCATCGCAATTGATAGAAATTGGGCTAGGTTTAGAAGCATCAAAACGGCCGTTTATTTGGGTAATAAAGACCGCAGATCAAAATTTTCTTGAATTGGAGAAATGGTTGTTGGACACGAAGTACGAGGAGAGAATCAAAGGGAGGGGACTTGTGATTAAGGGTTGGGCCCCTCAAGTTCTTATATTGTCACATCCAGCCATAAAGGGGTTTCTGACTCATTGTGGTTGGAACTCGACAATAGAAGGGGTGAGTTGTGGTGTGCCTATGATCACATGGCCTATGTTTGCGGAACAATTCTTCAATGAGAAGCTAATTGTTGAAGTTTTGAGGATTGGAGTTGAAGTTGGAGTTAAATTTCCGGTTAGATGGGGAGAAGAAGAGAAAGTTGGAGTACTTGTTTGCAAGGAACAAGTTGCGAATGCTATAGAGGAACTAATGGATGGAGGAGAGGAAGGAGAAAAGAGAAGAATTCGATCTAAAGAACTTGGGACGGTAGCAAGAATGACCATGGAAGAAAATGGAACTTCTCGACTCAACATATTGAACCTCATACAAGACATCTTAAACCAATCGTTAAGTGCTCAATTAGTTTAAAATTTAAGTTACATTAATTCGCTGACAGTATAAATAATTTTATACTATTAGCATATTTAACTTGTTATCATACATTTATTTTCCAAATTATAGAGTATGTCGTGCATCTTTTATTTGAAGAGAACTATTGTTTGTTGTAGGTGAATTTAAGTGCATACATAAGAATAAAACTTTAATTTTTCCCTTTCATTTGTGGTATTCTATAGGGAAATTGTGATATCAGCTTAGTAGTTTCTATGATTTTCTCTATCCATGAACATTTATTTTATCTTTTTCCGAACAATATTTTCCTCCCCTATAAATTGAAAATGTTACATTAGACACTAAAAAGAGAGAAAAAATTATTACGAAATTCGGCGATAAATAATTCATATCTAACTAAATATTTAAACTATTTGTCACTGATTCATTATCAAATAGGATAAGCGATGGATTTTTGTCGTAAATATGACAGAAATTGTCTATCCTTAATTTTTTTTAATCGTGAGATATTCTATTGTTCTATGTAAAATAATTTTCTTCAACTATCCTTTGTCAATGTTCTTGCTATTGTTATTATTAAATATAATATATAAAATTTATATAATTATTATAATAAAAAGTTCTTTTCGTAGGAATTTGATTGAAGTCATTGGGCATGCGTACATGAATTTTATAATAAATATGCAATATGTAGAGAGAAAATTAATTAATAAAGATGTTGATATTAAAATAATAAAGTCTATTAAGAATCTTTAAGAGTTGATTATTTCTAATAAATATATAATGAACCAAATTATTTATTGTTTAAGAATAGATCTAAACTATTCAAAATATATGATATTATTTTTTGACTAGGCGGTGAAAAACTGTGATCACTACAAATTGAAATAATTTCAAAGAAGCTCACGGGTCATGTTTTTTTCCCTTTAAAATAGAGTTAAACTATTTATTTTAGATTTTGTATATTTCTTTAAAAAAATAATTAATATGATTATTTTATCACTATGCTTGTATTGATTGATGTATTATTTTAGATCTTGAGAAATACTTTGGAGAATAAGTAATTAATATTGATGATAAAATAAAATATATAACATCTTTTCTTGATATGTTAAAAATGATAAGTAAAAGTAAAAATTTAATTTTGAACAAATAAAAATGAACATAGACGGCCTTAAACTTACTTTTTCCTGATATTTTCTTTATAGTTTTTTTATCAGGATATGATATTCAGTAATCGTATTAAAACTCGATTATTACATTTCTTGATGTTGATGTTTGAAAAAGTACGGTTGGATTTGTTTTCTTTCTTGGAAATTTAGTGTTTACATGAAATTCTAGAAACAAATAACCGTGACTTTACCAAGCACGTGTCTTTCATTTTTCGTTTGTCGTATCTTATTCCTCGATGAAACAAAGATTTTAGATTTATGTTAATTGAAGTACTTTTTCACATATTCAAATTATTTGTCATGATTATTAAAATAATTTATTTAAATTATTTATTATTTTAAAAGTTTAAGATAAAATTATTAAATTAGTTTGTTTATCTTTATAAGCTGTAATTGTTCTAAAAACTATAAATATTCTAGTAGATCAAGTAGACAGTTAATGAAAAAAAATTATGGTGTGTTCGGTAGGAAGGAAAATGTGTTCTTACAAGATATTTATTTCATGAAAATAAGTTACGTTTAGTAGGTAAGGAAAAGTTAATATCATAAAATATTCCTATATAAATACAATATATGAGAGGAGGAAGCGAAAGATAGGTGCGGGGTGTGGTGGGGATGAGGGTGAAAAATGATGTGTGTTTAAAGGGTGAAGAGGACACACTTAATGTGAAATAAAAAATGCCATTTTTGGATTTTGTTTTTCTTATTTTCACTAAGAAATTAATCATTTTCCTCACTTTTAAGAAATTTGTTTTCCTATAGAAAATGTTTTAAAAAAATATGCCAAATGAATATGAGAAAAATGAAAAACAATTTTCTTCTTCTGAACACATTCTATATTATATTAAGACATAAATAAAGATAAAATAGATAAATCCAGCTCCTAATTTTTCAAAATATATGAAATTAATTTAAGCATTCTATTACCGATGAAAATTTTATAATTATAAGTATAATTATTTCTACCAACTACCATTGTCCATTAGTGTGGAAATTTTTTATAATCGCTAAATGACAAGAATCTAAAGGAAAATAAATACATCACGCACACTAACCTTGATGTTGACGAATAAAAACGTAGTATTGTACTCTCCCATTCACTTTTACCTGTCACAATTTGATCAGGCATATCTATTAAGAAAATAATTATTGAAATAAGTGACAAGTAAAAAGTAAACGGATGGAGTATTTATTTTCTTTCTTGAAAAAATTGCATTTTGATCATAGAATTCCATAGGAATTTTGAATGAATAAACTAAAGGAGAATACTTTAATGATATACAATATCAGCAAACTTCAATACAATGTGAGAGAAGATTAAATTAACATTTTAATCTCTTAAATATCGATAAATTTTGTAATTTTTGGTTAAGAATATGTGCATTTGTTTTTATCGCTTTGACCATGTGTAGTCACTTAAAATTTATTAAATATAAATTCATAAAGTGATTCGGATTATATTAAATTCATGAATATATTAGTCCAAATAAATATTATGGATTAATATAATTGAGTTAATTATTTAAATCTAATAATATAGATTTATTTAAAGCTCGCTCCATAAAGCCCATATGACATGTCACTTAAATCTAATTGACCGAAGAGAATCTTATTCCTATCACAACTCCTCTATTTTAAAACTATAAATAGGGGTCCCCATAATTCAAAAAAAGAAGGAAGAATTCTAACAAGAAGCTATAGAAAGCTCATGGATTAAAATCCACATATTTCTCTACAAGTTCAAGAAATCTAACAAGAAGCTAGAGAAAGCTCGTGGATCAAAAGATGCAGATTTTTCTACTAGCTAGAAGTTCAAGAATTCAAGTTCAAGATCAAGTTTAAGATCAAGAACGATCAAGATCAAGTTCAAGTTCAAGAACGATCAAGATCAAGACCGCCGGATTCAAGATCAAGCTCGAAGCCCTTGGATTCAACTAGAAGTCAAGATCACGATAAAGTTCAAGTTCAAGAACGATCAAGATCAAGACCGCCGGTCAAGATCAAGCTCGCAGCCCTTGGATTCAACTAGAAGTCAAGATCAAGATAAAGTTCAAATTTAAGAACGATCAAGATCAAGCTCGAACCCTTGAATTCAACTAGAAGTCAAGATTCAAGATCAAGCTCGAAGTCCTTGGATTCAACTAGAAGTCAAGATCAAGATAAAGTTCAAGTCAAGATCAAGCTCAAGATCAAGATCAAGTTCAAGTTCAAGTTCAAGATCAAGATCAAGATAAAGATAAATCACAAGTTCAAGATCAAGCTCAAGAGCCCTTGAATTGTATTTGAAAAGGCGAATTCAGAGGAATCATAGAGATTGTAACACTCGCACTTTAAATCAATAAAACATTTGTTGCATAATTTTCCGTTCTTGATTATTGTTTTCTCGACGTGAAATTTTATTGTCTACAAATTCTGGCACGCCCAGTGGGACAATCTCTACCTCTCATCTCAACTTTTCAAGTATCAAAGAATATCAAAATGACTTTCACTATAGAAGAACAACTACCAAGCTTGACAAAAGCGATTAAAGGCTTGACAAAGTGTGCACACAAACAAGATGCTATACTTTTGAAGTTAACAAATAAGATGGATAACATGATTGAGAGAAGATCAAGTCAAGCACCTCTGAAGCTTCATAAAATTCAAGACGAAGGAGAGTCTTGCATAAAGCAAACAAAGATCAACGAGATTCATCTCTCCGTTGTTGGTTTGATTCCCATTGATCAATTGAAAGACTTTATCATAGAGGTTCTCGAAGACAAATCTGAGTCTTCATCCAAATTTTCTCCCACATATGCAAAGCCATATACACAAAGGATTGATAAATTGAAAATGCCAAATGGCTATCAACCTCCTAAGCTTCAACATTTTGATGGCAAAGGAAATCCCAAGCAACATATAGCGCACTTTATCGAGACTTGCAATGATGCCGAGACGTATGGTGATTATCTCGTTAAAGAGTTCGTTCGATCTCTCAAAGAAAATGCCTTTGATTGGTACACAGATCTCGAACCTAATTCTATAGATTGTTGGGAGCGGTTAGAGCAAGAGTTTCTCAATCGTTTCTATAGCACGAGACGTGTCATTAGTATGATTGAACTTACAAAGGCTCGTCAAGGTGAAGATGAGCTAGTTGTTGACTTTATCGATCGCTAGAAAAGTCTGAGCCTCAACTGCAAAGATCGCCTTAGTGAAACTTCTAGCATTGAAATGTGCATCCAAGGCATGAATTGGGGTCTTCACTACATTTTGCAAGGATTAAAGCCAAATACATTTGAAGAGTTGGCAACTTGTGCACATGACATGGAATTAAGCATGACTTTAAGAGAAGATCAACGATCTCATTTCTATGAACCTCATGAATATGAAGATATAGAAGAACTACAAAATGGGGGCAAGTTTGCATCTGAAGATGACTTTGAAGAGTCAATGTATATCTAGACGCTCCTTAACGCATGAGCTTAAACTGCAAGTTACAATGCTCCTCATCGCATGAGCCTAAACTACAAGCTAAAATGCTCCTAGAGATACGAGCCTAAACTGTATATCATAAAGCTCTTTAAATTTGAGTTAAATCTTCAAGTTAAAATGCTCCTTGAAACACGAGCTTAAATTGTATATCACAAAGTTCTTCAAATTTGAGTTAAATCTTCAAGTTGAAATGCTCCTTAAGGTACAAGCCTAAACTATATGTCGGCCTGCAAGAATATAAATTGGGTATGGCACACCATAAAAAAAAACTAAAAAAATCATTCACTCTCCCAGAACTACGTTGTGACTTGATCCTCTTAATTGAGGTACGTAGGCGCTTAAAATTATATTCTAAGTTCAGTTGCATGAGTGTCAAAAACTAAATGTTCCCACTTGATATGTCACATGAAAGTTAAAGCTATGAGTAATCTTTCATAAAACTTCATACTTGTACCAAATGGTGGTGACTCAATGGGAGCAAACCCTTGTGAATAAAAATTGTTTCAAGATGAAGTTTTCAAAATCTCCAAGTATGCAAGTTGAAGTCTTTAAATTCTTCAAGTTTGCAAGTTGAAGTCTTCAAATTCTTCAAGCATAGTCTTTGAAAGATAAAATATCTCGACAAGACTTGAAGAAGGGGAATTTGTAGTCACTTAAAATTTATTATATATAAATTTATAAAGTGATTCGGATTATATTAAATTCATGAATATATTAGTCCAAAAAATATTATGGATTAATATAATTGGGTTAGTTATTTAAATCTAATAATATAGATTTATTTAAAGCCCGCTCCATAAAGCCCATATGACATGTCACTTAAATCTGATTGACCGAGGGGAATCTTATTCCTATCACAACTCCTCTATTTTAAACTATAAATAGGGGTCTTCATGATTCAGAAAAAAAAGGAAAAATTCTAAACAAAAAGCTAGAGAAAGCTCGTGGATCAAAA